>NW_017300079.1:713511-779284 GCF_001594075.2 Trachymyrmex cornetzi | reverse complement strand
TATTGATAAGGACCCAAAAATAGGGGTCGAAACGTTTATTTATTAAAATTGTGATATGACTTGTTTAATTACACGAAAATAAATTGTACATCCGACTAACAGATGATTGGCTTTGATGGGCTTGCTTATTATTATTATTATTGATAGATTCTTTCAAGCCTTTTTTTTAGATATTTGTTCACTTATTTAGAATTTAGATATATAATTAAAATATTACGAGACTCAGCGAGCGAATTCTTTATATTAAAATATGGAAGAAAATTTGCATCAGTATATTTGCAAACGTATAGTTATTTTAAGATACAATCTTATGAAAAACTTGTACTTGAAATTTATTCTTCAGAATTTTATTATATCCTACATATTCTAAACATATTTTTAATATCAATTATACAGGATATCTTAGACCTATCACACCATCTACTGACAGATTCCTGAAATCATTTTGAGATGAAAATTCTAATACCAAATTGTTGCGGCTACAATAATTTTCTAATAAGAAGTGTTTAAAGATAGCCAATCAGATTGTAAAAAAATGGACATACAGATTTATTGTATAATCAAGATGTCTTTAAATATTAACAAAGTTTAATATATAATATATATATATTATATATGTATATTATAATTATGTAATACATAATATAATGCATAATTTAAAAATATTTTTTAATAGCGAAGATATAGTAGATTTCTCAGAAGCTGCAGAAAAACTGGCGGAAGGTCTTTTGGGTATTTATCAATCTCCACTGGAACAAGTTAAGCAGGAACTTTTCGAGCTGACGTAAGCATATAAATCATTAATGTGAACAGTAAAGATTTCACATTGATTGTTTGTGTTATATTATTTTTTTACAGTAATAAACAAGACTCTCTACTTACACGAATGCAGGTTGAGGATAAAAGGATACATGAGACATGTGAAGATATAGATTTAAATGATATGGTAAGACTTTTTCCTTCTTTCATGGTATAAGTTGAATATCTTTAATCCGAAATGATTATAACTGGCAATGTTTCAAATTTTGAATATTTTTGAATTTGGAGTACATAGCATGATGAAGTTAAAGATGAAAATAAAAATTCGATTTCGAACAAAAAATTTTATTTTCATTTACACAATAAACAAAAATAATCTAGGTGTTTTTTAAATATTTGATTTTTAGAGATTTTGATTTTTGAAATTTCGGATTAAAGATCTTGTAATATATGTTTGGAGTATTAACATCTCATGACAGAAAAATTACATTGAAAAATGTTATAGTTTTCAACCGTTAAAATGTATCAAGGAAAATTAGGAGTGATAAGAAAAGAAATGATTAATATTCATGAAAGAACGTCTAAACTAAAGGTGAATTATAAAATTAATTTTTCTAAGATGTGCGCATGTAGGTAATATAGGTATTTTCAGCTATATAAAACGATTTATTGCAGAAACGCGTGTTGCGTCTTCAACAGATTAAGAAAAAAGAATCAATGAATAGGGAACAACAACGTGAACAAGAATTGCGCAAGGAACAAGAATTAATTGGAAAATCTACAACTAATTAAGAGAGTATATATAAATCTAAATAAACCGATAAATTTTTACAAATTATTTCTATAAGAGAAATATAACTATATTTCCACCGAGGGTCAAAGTCAAGTCGAAGTCGGGTTCAGTCGAGTGCTCTTACGGTGGAAACATTAAGAATCCTACCCAATAAAATTTTAAGGTAGTTGTCAGATTCCTTTTTACAATTTCGGACAACGTTTTGATTGGTCAAAGAGTAACTGCCATATTCAAGACGATTGCGCATCCTTGGGAATGGAATCCTTATATTCTTGTATCATGGTGTAACTCTGATTGGTGGAAACAGGCAAGCCAACTTAACTGTAACCCGACTCTGACCAGAGAGAAACCTAAGACCAGGCATCCCGGCCTTTTTTATGTAACAAATCTTATAGGGTAATATACACGTTTTTGTGGTTCTCTTCCATACTATTAAGTGGGTTAGACAAGGATGGATAATCAACTTTGATTGCTCGTCCACTCTCAGATTTCTCTCTGCTCTGACTTGATTTTGACCCGTTCAAACCATCGGTAGAAATTAAACATATGGTCTGTTTTCTGCATTAGAACTATCTTTCTCACTTTTGACGAATATCAAACATATCTCATTTTAAGTTCCAAAAATTTACATTAGTTCAGTCAGAAAAAACAGACCCTTTATCTAAAAAAATGTAAAGATTTACACATTCATATATATATATATATATATGTGTGTGTGTGTGTGTGTGTGTGTGTGTGTGTAACTAATATTTATAAATAAAATATATATAGAAATTATCAAGTCTTTATTTTTTCAGTCAATCCAGAAAACATCGAGGTCTTATAGATATCTAAACGATATCTTTTTTTAAAGACATCTTTAAGATATCTTAGAAGATATCTAAAAGTTATCTAAAAGATGTCTGAATATAATGCAAGATTTACTGAAATATTTTGTCTAAGAAATATTTTGATAATTATATTTTTTACGTATATTTTTTTAAGACGAGGAAAATAAGAAGAATATGAAATAAAATATGATGTTCCTCGATATTTATTTCTTACGTCTCGTAGAGAGTTACATATTAAATTATATGCATACAAATTATGGAGATAACCACACGTTGCAGTGAGTCCTTATATATCGTGGGGATAAATAATTAGGTAGAAGAAAAAGAAAACAACTATATTTTTAGTTTTTACTTCAAGGCACATATTCATATCTACTCATTTAATCACGATCGATGTATATATATAATCGCATTAGTTCTGCTGTCTGTCGCTTTTCATATTTCGGTAACCTTCAATTCACATTCTGCATTATTAACGCATTGTGAATGTATTAAAATAAATAATTCCTATTTTTCCATTACAGCCGAATTATGACATGTGAAATTTTTTTTTTGTATATTTTTGCATATACGTTGATAAAATTAAATTTTTCGCATCACGCATATCCGATAATATTGTAGATAATGTAGATTAATAAAATATATTAATTTGTCGATATGTTCATTTGTTCCGGTATCTTTCTATTTTCTTGGTATGTTATATATTCTGTACAACGCCAATTTTAAATGATTTGACTACTACGCCGCGTGGATCATTGGTGGACTCTATTATTTCTGTTTGTGTTGTTATATTAGTTAACTAAAATATATTTTAGAATGTGATTAAAAAGTACAAAAAATTATTATAAATTACTAATTAGAAAGATCTAATATACCAATACTGTATTATAATTATGTATCCGCCTATAATATCAGAAATTATTTTATAATTTTTTTTTTAGTCAAAATATCTAATGATTTGAACGGAAAGTTAAGTGTGGATCACTGTTGTATTAATTAATCTTTATAATCATTTTTATAACAATAATTAAAAATAAAAATTATAATTTTTTTTTAGTTAATAAATTAAAAGCTCACTTTTCAATGTGTGAATTAATTTAATAAATGAGTATAAATCTTGAATAAACTATTGTATATATGATTCTTTTCGGCAAAAAAATTTATGTATGAACAATTATATGATTATACTAATCTGCAGCATAAGAAAAAGAAACCTTCTTGGTATATTTCACTAATTTATACTTGAACACGATTGATTATATACAAAAAATCAATCTCTTTTAACATACTGTGAAAAAATTTACTTAAAAAAACTGATTTTTTATTTTTGATATTACACAACCCAATTCTTCGAGGAAAGTCCTGAGAATATTTAAGTAGCACGTTCTCTGGATTTTTTTCAATATGTTTTCTGCAAAACTGTATTGTGTGGCTAATAATTCAATATAGCTGCAATGAAAAAATAGATAAGTCTTAATCGATAAGTCTTAACTTGGACGTGCTCCGAAAAGACGTGAATTAGAGCGCAGAAGTTGACACACCAATTCAACTAATTGTAAATTAGTTATTATATCACACACCATAATTAATATCGCTTCTGATAGTTTTAGTCTAATATTATCGTACACCGTATATGATAATAAAACGCGAGACTTATGTGCAGGGTGCCGCTTGAAATACCGTAACTCCAGGAAAATTTCTCCTTCACTGTTATTATTCTATTTGTTCTAATTAATTCTTCCCGTCATTACGAAATTATCAAATTCAATCATTCAATCGAATGCTTTCAAATGAAAAATTACAAGCAATACTTTCTGTTAATGATTTATATATATATTTCATAGTTTTATATAGGGATTTAATTTTTTAGGGATTTAATTACAAATTTCCATCTTTCACACGTTATTAAAATAATTTTTATTCCTGATTAAAATTAAGTTGTCTTTAAAGTAGTGACAAAGATACTCGTTAGTACTAAGAGGAATATGATTTGTTTTGCATTGTATTCGATAAGATGATCGCTACTGACAAATGCCTTTTAATTGCGAGCAGCCGATAAAATGCTCATTATTAACATTATTAACAAGATCAAAATAAAGTCAATTACAAAAGTCGAAGATTTTAATCGTTAGAAAATTGCGTGCAGCTTCTAGTATGCAAATTCTAGCTTTTATTTATTTCGTTGATATTTATATTTATTTTGTAATGGTAACGTTTCTAAAATAGATCACTTCTTGTCCTGCCTTAATTATTTCCAACATGTTTTAAAGTGGAGTCTTATATATGTTAAATAATCTTTCTTCTTTGATTTGAAATATTCGTAACTGAGAGGCATTTCTTGAGACACCCCACATACATTAATGTCGAAATCTAACACATACTTCTATGATTTATCTATACTATGATTCCATACAATAAAATATCGCGGTATTATTAATAATGGTAATAATAATTTCTAATCGGCCAGAAAGAAAGAGAAAGGGAAAGAGAAGGAAAAGGACAGATTGTTTGTATAAGGATAATAAAATAGAAACCGCAGTTGCGCATCCTACTCTATATATACAGGGTTATTAATGCTTTTATGTATAAATCTATCAACATATTGAAACATATGTATATATATATATATATATAGTATATACACACAGGTGGACCGTTTTAATGTATCAACTTAATTTTTCCATTTTTTCTTGCTTTAGAAAAAATATTTCATACTTTAAACTTTACAATTTTAGATTTTAAAATTTCATAATTTTGAGGAAAGAACAGATGTATATCAATAATTTTTATATTACATATTTTATCAAATCTTAACGTCATATTTTTTGAAGATAATCGTTTAATTTTTTTGTATAAGTTTCAGTAATTATGTAAAATGTTTTTTAATTTATATAAATTTTACATAATTTTTAATAGCTCTTACATAAATCAATTTTTTTAGACTGAAATGTAAAACATATTAAAGTAAACTCATCAAATTTTCATAATTTATAAGATATTTCATATTTTATATTTTGTTCTGACATATTTTTATATAAAATATAAAATACTTTATAAAATAATTATTTTTTTAATAAGTTTGTCTTTAATGATCATTATGCATAGAATGAGACAAAACCGATTAATTAAAAAAAAAATCGTAATTATATATTTTCTTCTAGCTATGAAGTTTTTAATCAACATGTCTTTCTTTTGAAATGAACGACAAATAATAATTGATATAAGTATATTAAAATATTCTATCCTATGTATACATATATTATTATATGTAAAATGTATATGTATATTATATATATAACACGTTGTTTAAGAAATATACAAGAGATACTTTCTAATTATTCGAAGGCACGATGCGTGAATTGATTTGCCGCGCAAGGAATATTCCATTCTTAGGTCGATCATTCTCCAGGCAAAAAGAAATATCAAAAATAAAAGAGTAAAATTTGAAAAAAAGATTAATGACGAAAAGAAAATTGAAATGAATTAATGACTACAGCGCAAACAAAATAATAGATGCGGCAGAAACGGTATCGAAATAAATAGAAACCAATTAGAATAACTATATTATACGATATAGAAATTATATATTTAGAAATAATAAATATTTTCATTGCCTATATCTCAGAAATGCTTATATCTCTAAATTCATGGAATACATCAAAAGCACTAATATTACTTATCATGTAACACTGCCGATTACATCAAATATTTCAACGGCATAATCTAATATCATTTCAATCAAATTACGATGTCATCAATAGCCGTTTCGGCATTTATAGTTACATGTATATTAGTTATATATATGTTATATACGTCATGACGGGAAAAACAAAGTGTATCGGTGTGCATAAAAGAAGCAATAGAGTCGGGGCAGCCAATCAAAAGTAATCATAAACAAAAAATGTCAATTTCTCATTTCTGATTTTTGTCAATTTCCGCTGACAAATGTCAATTTTTCTTTTTGAAAAGATAAAAAATTTAATTTGTTTCTTATATGTAGTGCCGCCTGTGACTTCTACAATTTTTTATGCAATATGGTATCTTGGACTTTTAATCCGTTTAACCCTCAATTAACATTTGACAGCATTGACAGCTGACTTAGAGCCAATTGTTAGCAGCCATATAGGTTTTTAACATTTGTGACCAATTCCTGATTGGTCATTAATTATCAACGAGTGCGTACGGGAATAATACACCTTATTTTGTTCCATCATGAAGTTTGTTTTTTATTTATACATTTTTTGAACTGGTACACACGATGCAATAAATTCAGGTAAAAAACAAACGTATATTTATTTCACTTTAACTTAATGCACCGTATACATCAATTTAGAAAGTGTAGAAATAAAAAACAGATATGATACTTTACTGTAATATAAGTTATACGTAACGCGATCATTGCTAACGGTGGTAAAATTCTACTGTTTTCTCTGCAGCCATATTGTATTATGACAATAAACACGAGATGTGAATTTTTTTCTGTACGTTATATTAGTCGTATGTATGTACGTATTATACATACGTATTATTTATACGTATTCTATGTCAAAATAAATTAATTTTTTCGTACACCCTCACACTTTTAATAATATAGATCGATAAAACAATACCGAGAACTCTTTTTTATTTAATAAGTAATACTAAATTTTGATTAACTGTCATATTATTTATTTTCGTTAAAAATATGGAACGTACACATAGATTAAATTACAAATTAAATCAATTCAGTATAACAAAAGTAGATTAAATTTTAAATTAAGTATCAATTCAGAATAATAAAAGAAAGAAATTGATATATTATCTTTGATTTTATTGCTTTAATTAACATCGTACGCAAATAGTGGCACACGAAATAATTATTTCAATATAAAATAAAAAAAAGGAAAAGAAAAAACATTCATATGGATTCACTTCTTGCTTCTCGCGTCATAGTTCAATGCGGTTCCAGTAAGGAAACAAAGATTATCTGCCTAAGCACGTTCAAATTGCATTCAAGTTACTATCATTCATTATCTTTGTGCCTATTAACTAACTGTTAAGGAAGAAAAAAGAAGATACATACTCGCTTTTCTCTCTCTCTCTGGCCTTTCTTCCCTAACGGTAGTTCCGTTCTCACTACCTCGACATCGACCATAAGTGAATCACGCTTCGATTACAAAATTAATATCAGATATTTCATGTAACAATACACAAAACAAATTTTTGCGTCCGCGTGTTCTTGAACGTGATTGTAATTCGGAAATATAGAATCACGTAGATATATTTCATGTAACTTTTTCCCTAAAGCGGGAATGTGAAAAATAAAAAGTTTTCTATTAACTTCAATGGTAAAAAATTTTCACTTTTACCTTAGGGAAAAGTTACATGATCGATATCCTGAGTGATTTTTATACTAAGTGGGAACATGAAGATCAGAGTCGCAGTCGTTTCCTTTATTGATCAAAAAAGGATTCCACAGATTTCTTATAAAAAAAAACCGGCTTTTGTTAAATCTAAATTTTTGATATGTGCTTTTATGATGTTAATCAGAAATTTCAATGGGCATATGACCTCAAATTAAACTCAACTTTTATGATTACGGAACTCTAAATAGCTCAAAAATATTTTACAGAGATCTTCTACATAAGGTCACTTATACACTTACACAGCATATATTGTGCGTGCATGTGTACTTGCATGTGCATGCAGAATATACAAGGTGGAATAAAAGTCTAAATACAATCAGACATCTCTTGCAAGTTTTAATTTTTGTTTTTTAATTCTATATAGAATTTTACTTTTGTTAAGTTTTAAGTTTTAAAATTCTTCAATTTTTTTTTTTTATAATAATTTCATATTGTCCTTTTGTATTGTATATCAATTTTCTTGAAGCTGAGAAGGTTCTTAGACAAAACACAATAATTTTGACCCATTTTGATTTATTAAAAAAAAAAAACACGATTTCTATAAAATATTTTTGAGTTATTTAGGATTCCGTAATCATAAAAGTTGAATTTTTTGGGGTCGTTGAAATTTTTAATCACAGCATCATGAAAGTAGCCACAAAAATTTAGCCAATTTGACAAAAGCCTGTCTTTTCATGAAAAGTGTGTGGGATCTTTTATATATATCTTTCTATTTTCTCCTTTTTTTTAGTAGATATTCATTAAATCTATGTATATACATAAAATGTGAGCTCAAATAGTATATCTAATAGAGACCCTCTAATGGAGTCGCGACACGAGCCGATTTGAGCCGACTTTTGTACGCAAGATAATAATTTCAGTAAAATCTATAACAGAGATAGAAACATAATGTTGTATTTCTGTTAACTAACGCGTTTTTAACCTAAATCTGTAGTGATGGATTACTCACACACGTGTACGTACATGTATAAAAAAACACGATAATAAATCGATGGCGAGGCACAATATAATTTGTATAAAATAAATGTTAAAAATAAAAAAAAATTTTATTTCTTTTTCTTTACGTATCAAAGTATCGATTGTGTATCTTGAAACGTGTGAAAGTTAAACAGAACTGAGTGAATTTATTAGGTAAATATAATATTAAGCATTAATGAAATTATAATTATTCCATTGAATTTTTTTTTTTGTCACTGTTGTAATTAA
The DNA here is from genome assembly GCF_001594075.2 of Trachymyrmex cornetzi. Taxonomy (NCBI): domain Eukaryota; kingdom Metazoa; phylum Arthropoda; class Insecta; order Hymenoptera; family Formicidae; genus Trachymyrmex; species Trachymyrmex cornetzi. The sequence goes on along the minus strand of NW_017300079.1, from coordinate 770,291 downwards.
CCTCGCGTTTCAAGATATACAATCACAAATCTTTAAATTTTGAAAATAATTTTATAAGGCCTAAAACTAAACAATTTTTCTCGCATTTATTTGTTAATATCTTTAAAATATCTAATTTTAATTATATTATAGAAATTTGAAAATAACACGAATATATAATAGATATTCAAATATAGAATTTCTGAAACATGGCCAATCAATGCGCGACTTTTTCATGTCGTGACTCTTATATTAGAGGATCTCTAGTATCTAATAAATTGTAGAACAATCAATAATATGCAATATGTAATTAATAATAGTGTCTTTTAATTAGGATTTAAAAATCACTCTAGATGATCGTTTACGCAAAAAAAAAAATTAGATAACATCCCAGATTAACGATAATTGCTCGCGCGTTTTATCGCGCGTTTTACCGCGCAGTACCTGGAACGGGATGTTCTCTCAAATTTAAGTAGAACCAAAGATTTAAATTGTTTAGAAAATGCTACTATTCATGACACTCATCATCGTATGAAACGAGGATTCGAGGGATATATGCAGAGAGAACGCTTCCGTTTTATACGAAGAACCGATGATTCCTGAGAGATATTTGCGAGAGGGAGAAAAGGAAGGGGAAAGGGCATTGAGAGGTTTAGAGGGTGTCCAACAGATCGAGAAGCTCCAGCTGATTATTTTCGTCCCAACCGGCAATCAACAAACTCGTGAAGTCGTCCTCGCTCAAGCTCACCTGCGTCGACTCCGGTACCTCCGACAGATTGTCCGTTATGGGGGGTGACACGCTACTAGGCGGGGTCTCATACAGGGTATTCGACAAACAGCTGGTGGGCGGCGTGCAGCTGCTGCTGGTCTGAAGAACATTGAGCGTCATCGCTGTCTCTACCGTCGTTGTCGCCGTTGTCGTCGTCGTTGTCGTAGTTGTCGTCATAGAAGGAGATTGCCTCTTTGTGCTCCGAGCTCGCTGCGAGATCGCGGAACGGCGCCTGGACCGTTTGCCTTCCTCCATTCTTTCGAGATCCAGCTTCCAGAAGCCACCCTTGCCCGGCTCGTCTTTGGAACGTGGCAACTTCAAGAAGCACTTGTTCAACGAGAGATTGTGCCGAATTGAGTTCTGCTCGAGATAAACGATAAAAATATCATTACTATCAGCGCTCAATAATGTTCAGTACTCACAAATAATTAAGTAAAACATTTTCTTTGTAAAGTCTCTTTTTAAAATTTTTCGAAAAGCAATGAAACGAAAATTTATACTTACATTTTAGATAAAATATGAAATAATAAAAGTTAGATAAAATACATTTTTAAATAGATAATTAAATATATTTAACAATAAAATGAAAATATAAAATGCTCAAAAGATTACAAATCAACTAATAAAACAAAGGTTTACGAGTTAAAGCAAGTTGTTTAATGCTAAAATAATACACAACAAAACTCTAATGCAAATAATATAAGAGTAAGTAATATAAGAGTTTTGTTGTGGGTAGGATAAAAGCAAGGAATATGTTGATTTAAAAAACGGAATATCATGGGTATCGTTTTTAAATTAACATTACTCCGATATAAATGCATGAAGATTTTGAATTTATGCAGAACTCATAAAGAATATGTTAGCTAAAATATCCAATAAATAAAAGTCGCCAAAATTTGATCCAACATCAGTATTAACAAAAAAATAAAAAATATAAACATGAGAAGGTCTAAAAAATAGGATGTAACAACTTCCAGCGATTGCCGCTAGATTGCAATGCTTTATTAAAAAAATAAGGCCCTATTCTATATTAGTAGCCCTATTCCATATTCTCTGCTTTTACCTTATTATTCATTAAAAAACTTGCTTTGGCTCGTAGCATTTTATTAGTTAAATATATTTAATTATTCAGATAAAAAATACATTGTCGATTAATTCAAGGAATAAAATAAAAAACAAGAATTACAAATATTAAATCCGTTTACCTGCCAGGCTGGATCGGCGTACTTGTAAAACAAGAAATTTTCTCGGATCCATGCGTAGATGTTTGAAAGGGAGACCTTGTTATTATTGGCGCGCATCGCAAGACAAATGATAGTGGCGTAGGAAAACGGCGGTTTTGCATCAGGATCCGTTCGATATTTCTGAGCATTTTCCGCAAGATCTAGTAAATGGGAAATAAAAAAAAAATTATCCACTCAATTGTGCAATATTACTACAAAGTGTATTTCTACCAATCTTGGTCGTTCTGCGATTCAAAAATTGGTATATCGTGTATCTAGACATAATTACTTTCAAAATATTGATCAAATAATTTAAACATTTAATAAAAGTTATCGATATACAAGTAACGAGAAATGAGGTGGAAAATTGCACACAAAAAATAAATAAATTCAAAAAACAAATACAATAAATTTTTAATAGCAAATAATTAAAATAAATTTTTATGATTTGTGTATACCTCTCAAACAGATACAAACAGCATAATAAATTTATGAAATAAGAAATGAGTTTTTAAATAAACTTATTTCTTAAAAGTTGGGAAGTCCTCTATCACTTTACAATTTTCACAATAGTTAACGAGATATTAATTTCGAAAGACCGAATAAGCGCATATCTGCCCAGCCATACCACCACTCGCTTTGTTATGTAAAGTGTACGCAAAACAAGAGCCACATTAAAATATGGTTTAGGTTGGGTTATTTTTTTGGAAGTCTCATCTCCTGCAGAGAGGCGGCATATTTGCCTCTATGCATACACTTTACAACACAAAACAATAAAGGGGGGTGTGAGTTTTAGGAGATATGTAATATTATGTATTAAGAACTATCTCACTTTCTCCCTATCAGAAATAAGATGTTATTAGCAGAAATAAGATTCTATTTCTTAAACTTTTTTGTTTCTAACTTTTTAACTAGTAACGAGCGACGATTAAAACTTGTTGGAGGTCACTCACGGTCATGACCTTGACAATATATGTCAAGGCCAAGATCATCGAATCAGAGTACCTTGATCGGTATTTTTATCAATTGTTTTGTTAATAACATTTTAACGAATAACGACCAAGTAAAACTTGTCGGTTATTCAGCATTATAATTTTAATAATGTGTCAAGATCAAGATCATCGGACCAAGGTCCCCTGTTCGGTATATTTATCAAATAAATTTTATGTGTGTGTGTGTGTGTATGCATACACAATTTATTTTTAGATATATGGTTATTTATAAATTAACGAAATAAACAGTTTTCGGTATATTTTCAAAGTCGACTCTTATACCGATTGTGTTGTTTCATGGAAACACATTCCAATATTAATATACACTTTGCATGAATTTTTATTCTGTATTTCTCTCTTCTGACATCATAAAAGACTTGTGACTTCAAAAGCGAGAAAATACACGAGATATATAAATATGTTTTAAAAACAATACTTACAAAAGAATTGACTTTGAAAATATACCAAAAAATTAAGATAGTAATGGTAAGCGAATAGAAATATTACAATTTACGATAAATTACGAAGGTAATTTAAACTTCAAAATAATTTTTTATGGTTTTTGAAATTCAATCGTATAATAATAATGAAAATTGCGCTCAAAATTATTCATGTCTAAATGAAATCCTTAAAACTTGAAATAAACCTTTAATACCTAGTTCAGCCTTGATCAAGGGCGACAACTTCTTTGGGGGTTGGCGGATGATCGGCGGCGGCGACGGCGAACAGGGTGGCGTCGGCAGGCCGGACGCGCTAGTAATATCCAGTGACTGCAACCAGGAGAGACTTGTCAACTCGGCCTCGACTCCATCGTAGTCGTCTGTGCTGTCCATGCTGCTGCTATCCATTGTGGTGGCGGTGGTGGTAGCAGCAGTGGTAGACGAGCTATCCTCCGTCGATACTTCAACTTCTACTAGATCGATCCTCATTTTTATCGTTTTTCATTACCCGCACCAGCTTGCCAGCGCGATAAGCGCCTGTTAAAAACAATGGTTCTTCGTTGCAGCGTTAATTTTTCCTGCAAGGTGCGTTCCTCACGTTTTAGAGAATCGTCGAGGGTTCCGATAGACTAACAGTAATCGAATTATTCAAGTTAAATTTCGTAAATTACAAGCGATAAATTACATGCGAACGATTTTGTTTGGGAAGCAAAGATGACACGTCGAACTTTTCTGTCCACTCGCAGGCTTTTAGAGATAGTATCGTGCAATATGGAGAAAAGTTAAATTCCGACTGTATAGCTTTTAGAATTGTTCACGCGTTACTTGGAACTCATGATTCACCAATTTATGGAAATGTCTTCTGACGTCATGAGAAATAACAACCGCGCGTTTTGATGTAAAACTTCCCCTTTTCTTTTTTATTTTATCTTACGTACTATAGTATTATATACGTAGAAATATAGCGTTTTGTTGGAATTCACACATATTTCCCCGCACTCTTTGGGAGCCAAACGGCATCAATAATGCGTCACCCGTTAACGCTCGTTCGCGGAAAGGCACAACGTTGATCACAATCTTACAGAGCGAGGAATTTGCATTGAAAAAAGGAGATTACAAAAATCGCGATATCTCAGGCTCAAAATTGAAATAATTTCACGCTATTCCCGCTATAAAGACGAGGTATACGATAAGTGTGTTTAACGACGACTGACTGCGAGAGAGTGGCGTGCACACGGCATGGTCGGGCGAGTTCGACTGGTGGTAGCAAAGGGGTGGAACGCACTTGGCTAGCTAGCTATCCAGGTACCTGCTTACCAGCGACCTGACAGACACCCCAGTGCGCGCGTGTGGTGACAGGTGCTAGATTCCCTCTCGCACAGGTGGACCGTGTACACGCGTCGCTGGCCAGATCCACCAACGACTCTCTTTCTCTAATACTTTCCTTTTCGTCGACCCTTCCCTATAACTGAAATCAACGGAGGAGCTCGTAATCCCGTTCATGGCGATTGGCGAGTATGAATATGAGTGGCGACGCTGAAATATTTCAGATCGCAGATAAGACAGTTACATTAATTAAATTAAGATATTTGTCGGTTACATAATGAAAATCTTAAACATTTTTTTAATTGTCAATGTCTTGAACATTTAGAAAATTTATCCTTCAATGTATTTAAATCTTAAGTATACATAGAATCTTACGAACAAAATTGTTATCGATTGTATTAGTAAGTGAAATAGATTTGATAAGTCTCGAACCTACTACATTAATTCTAAATTTTCGTAAACTAATCTTTTTTTCTGAAAAAAGTACTCTTAATAATGAAATAAGTATATTACAAGGCTCTAATAAACATAAATATGATTGATACAATAAATTTTGAAATATGTCAATATATTTACGTCGGACTTTAATCTAACTACGTAAATACATTGTAGATAGTTCTTTTATTATTAACGCAAAAATATATATAAATTTATTTCAATAGAAGATTTTTTATAATCGTTACTTGTGTGTCTGTATTTATATCCATAGCAAGCCGTTTTACTTTTTAATAGCATACAATTTAATAGCACAAAAAAATGTCTATCGTAAAATTCTTAAAAAATAATTATCTAAAAAAAGAATTACAGTTTTTATTATATTTTGTCATAATTTTAATTCCTCGATGAAAATTGTTTCATGCACGAATATACATATATAATTATATATAACATACATAAACATGTATAAACGTTCATAAACATACATAATTTTATATGTCTATGCATGTCCATACTTTCTTCTTTTTTAGTAAAATTACTGTTTAGTTAGTATAATAAAAATAATAATAATATGAGAAAACATCAAAAAGAACTGACAGAATATTTTTGTATTGCTTCTCATAAAAAAAAATCAAGTTTAGAGGAATGTAAAAAAATTGCTCATATAAATAATTATGTGTACAATATAATTTTATATATAATTATATATAGTAGGTATATACAGAACTTTGAGCTTTTAATATTATTAGTATCAGACAACATTTCTTTTATGCTATTAAAACGACTTGCCACATACTTTTGAAAAAATTTACATAATTTTCCCTGCGCGTTTTAGGAAGGGTGATTTTTCAGATTTTCCAAATGTTCTATCTATAGATACAACAAATGAACGAAGGCGGTATACGCGCACTTGGTTCTGTCAGTGTTATGTAGGCGGGGGGTGAACGCAGTTCGCCCACTCGCTTGGTACAGGTGCCTCCATTGATCGAATCGAGGGAGGCAGCGACCGCCAGTTACGATAAAGCCGGTGAACGAGAGGGGTAAAAGCCACGGCTATTCGACCGAGACGAGAGCATGGCGGATTTACCCCGGACATCATCATTGGTCGACGTCCATGCGGAATCGTTAGCATGAGATTCGTCAGCCTACTGACTCAACAAAGACGTAGGACAGTTGCGTACGATACATACATATAAATGTTTTTGGACGTTTTACAGACAATTGATCCTTTTCCGGGAACAGAAAGAAAAATGTCACGAAAAAATATATTTTTGTAATAAAACAACAATTTTAAGAAGACAAATGCTTCCAAAAATGTGTGCGACAAAATTTTATTTCAACGGTAGCACTTATGTGTATTACTGCCAACCAAAAGAGATGTTTAATTGAAAATGTCTAGATAAAATTGAAAATGTTCTAAAACAAACTTATATATAAATATATACATTATAATTTAACAATTTTTATTATTTTACTTATTGTTTTATAATGAAATAAAAAGTAATATAAAATATTTGAAATCTTATAAAAAATATTTTTACAAAATTTTTTACAGAAAAAAAAGCATATTAGAAAAAAAATATTACATACTTTTTCTGTCAAAGTTGCCACCATTATATTTACTTTTTTTACTAATTTAAGTAATGTTGCAAGTTTATTTACAATTTTAGAAAAAGTTCCTTCATAATCGTAATCTATTTTCTTGAAATTAAACAATGCTATATTAATCAAAACATAAATGAAAAATCAATTTATCTAATTATTGTACATTAATCAACAAGGTTTCGACAATGTTGGTATAAGCTATATTTGTGCTTTTCATGTCTAATATTCAAAAAATCGTAGCACGTCATAGGTAGTCAAAAAGACTTATTTTTTAAACATATAAATATAACGAAGTCTTCCCGTAGATCTCATATAAATGCAACAAATAAATTTCATCATGTGCGTAGACTAATAACAGCGTTACCTTTTTTTTATAACTGTAACGGCAACGTGTAATATTTTGCATTAAAAAAATTTATTAAAGAAGCTTGCGTCTATGATTTGGTAAAATGGTGGCGAATCGTTAGCAGATTCATAAGATATCTAAATGTCCCAGTGGCCGGATGTAAGTTGTCACAAATAATATAATTTATAATGTTAGAAAGGTTTGTAATATAAATTGTGTATTCATTTGAAAACTTAAGGCTCCCTTAAGCAAAGAAAAATTATTTAGACTCACTTATAACAATATTATTAATGAAATTAATTGAAATATTTAAATAAGTAATAGAGTGTGTCAATGTATCAATGGCTGAACAGCCGAAATAGATGATTCAATGTCCGTAACCCTGCAAAATAATAAACTGTTTTTATAATTTTTGGCAAAAATAAGATATTATTTAATAAAGATCAATTTGAATTAGTTATCTCTTATCATTAACTATCAATTTATATTAATGTTTCTCATACTAATTTTATAATTATGATCGGACACCGCAGAATAATTATACCGGAGTCCGGATATTCGGCCATAATCAGCTATAATCTTTCAGCTATCCGGTCACTGGTACATTGACGCACTCTATTATTTATCTAAATATTTCAATTAATAATTATTATAAGTGGGTTCAAATAAATCGGTGAAAATTGAACGAAAGAAGAGTGAAAGTCCGAAGGGATAAAATTCTAGAGCAAATCGTGCAAATCTTTACGCAGGGATAAATCTCACAGAGAGCGAGAGATAAGAGAATCCGAAAAGAATTTGGACGGACGCCATCGCTGAGGACTTCCCATTGTCGGCTACATTATTGTCAGTGGAAGTATCTGTTCCGATCAATAATCTGCTGGAAACATCCGTCTGCCTTGCCGAGTTACCCAGCTCACCCAGCTGACTGGCCACCTCGTTGAAGGTGGTGGTAACGGAGTAGCAGCCAGTATCAGCAACCGACAGTAGCAAGCACCTGCCGTGTTCCCCCCCGTAGTCCCCGCATCGCGCTCGCGAACGCGCGCGACCGTCAAACCGTGAGTCACTACCATCGTTTCGTTGCATGCTAACGTTTACCTGCCCGCGCTAAAGCTCTATATTAAAGAGCTTTAGTCCGCACGCGCTCACCGACGCTCTCGCAAAGTGATGTATTACATGCAACAACGTAACATTATGCGCCGCGCAAAAAGAGACATAATGGGACCAGCGTAGCGTACGGTAGTACTATCTGCGTCCGAATCGATTGCGGACACATTATTACAAGACGATCCATTTTGATGACGCTCTTCGCACTGGATTATATTCCGATTATAGTCGAATTGACGTGAATACAAGTCGATGAATTCCGGGGGAAGGAAAAACGCGGACACGACGTGTACGAATAGATTATATATACGAGTATACTAGCGCAGCATGCTCTCGTTGTGCTCCGTCGCTTTACAACAATACTATATCGACGAGATATATATATTCGCACGAGACTTTTTTCTTTATTTTTAGAAATCAATTCTATATAAATGTACGAATGTTCGATGATTCCCTCGCGATTTTGCAAATCAAAGAAAGCGATGCGCGATGCAACTGCATGAAATGCGGACGAAGAATATATGACGCAATTGTCTCTTCTTAAGAAATACGAGGGGTCAGTCGCGGCGTGCACTCCTGTCGCTCCTGAGAATGTAGCGGGTCATCGCGATAAAAATGATGTGGACGTATTTCAGTGGGCAATTTAAAAGACCGGATAATACGCCGGAGGTTACGGATATAGACTCCGACGCGGACGCAAGCCAGAGTTCCGGGAGGGCGGAGGCGCTCGCGCATAAAATATTCAAGAGAATTGATTCCGAGGGCGAATACAGCAGCAGCAGTAGCAGACATCTACACCACCGCGACTATTCATGGCGATAATGACGTCTGCAAAACCATGAAATCCTTACGCTCCGACGTCTCTCCCAGCATAAATGATTATAGAAAAGAAAAGAAAAATACCATTGCAACTTCTCCTCTTACGTCCTCGTCTTTATGTTGTTTTCGATAATAGATTTTTTTAATAATATTGAAAGTATATTTTTTAATGGCAACATTCTTTTTAAATTGATTTGAATTTTTCAAAATTGCGTTGATATACATAATTCAAGATATTATAGAAAGTGTTTGAGTAATGTAATTAAAAAAAAAAAAAGACTATTAAACAATATATTTTGGGTATATAAGAGAGTATTAAAAAAATTAAAGGGGGAAGAATTAGAAAGAAATTCTATATATGTTCATCTCTATATATTTCAAATTCTCTCATATCCATCTACAAACTCTCGTTTCTATTATTACTATGATGTCCTACTTGGAGCTCATCTTTTCTAATTCTTTCTATTTGTTCTTCTACCCTTTTGCATTCCAAATTATACTATTTTAATTATTTTTTTTATCATACTACTAAAGTCGTCTATAACCTTATCTCTCTATTACTGTCATTTCAATTTTAAAAATTCAAATCAATTTTTTAAAGTGTCGTATTACCATTAAGGAATATACTCCTAATATTGTTTTTAAAAATGCCTCTCCGAAACTTTTTTCTCAGTTTCTATGTTAGGTTTCGAAATTAATCGTATATGCCAACCCAAAGTTAGACTTCAATTTCAATCGTGCACTTTTTTGTGGTGGAATTTTCGCGCTGGATTTTACAGCAGTCTTATGTTTTCAGCAATCTGAAAAGACATAAAAGCTATATACTCACCAAACTCACCCCCAATTCGAATTTACACAAACGCTTCGCGACACTGACTGATTGAAGAAAATTCTCAAGCGGCAAATAATCCTCGTATCATTTGGAGATATCGTTCATAGATTATTTCAATCTATTTCCATTCGAAGTAGATACTTCGATACTGCACACGATCCTTGCAATATCTTAAAATTTAAAATACGATGATACACTATTTGCTAATATCATCACGCGCGCGCGATAAATTATCAAGAGCTAATTAAATGTTCTTATTCGGTTAACTTCAATTCAGTGTCGACGTTCAGCGAGCTCATTCTTTCCTTTTGTAAGAATCCGAGATCGTTTTATCAAATTGATTGTTAGTCACGGTAGTTCTATACAAACTAACGACTGCCATTGAAGAGCACTGGCACCATCAACCACCATAGCACCATTCTACCGCCATCTTCTTACCTGTACAAACGGTACCACTACGACAGGTATAGCAGGTGCGCGTGCACGATCGCCAGGGTTATCGATTACAGTCATTACTTATTTCAAAGGTTCATTCTCGCGCGAAAAATGCGACGAGATAGCTCGAGCAGAATAAATTTAAATATAACAATTTGCAAGGATTGCAGGAAGCAGTCCTCTCTATCCTATCACTTCGCGCGAAACAAGTTTCGTACCGAGAGAAAGACTCGAATCAGCAAATTGCCGAATTGTAATCTTTTCTTCTTTGCGTTCTCAATCGTTGATATATCTGATGTAAAAATTATATCGTGCCCTGCGATATTATTTTTTTAATCAAGTAATGGAATTCATAATGAGAAATTAAGCTTCGAATACTCGTGACTATCGCATAGTTTATGGAGCTGGAAATATCAAGAGTAATCAAATGTTATGAATCTGAGACTGTGATGCATTATGAATCATTGTAACTTTATGAAGAATCTGAGATTGTAAGGCATTACGATTTTATGGACGTAATTTATGGGTGTAATTAAAATTAAACGTGAAGTCTATTAATTTTTATCTTTGTGATATTTAATCTTTTATTATATACAGTATCAGGCTGCTCCTCGCCCTGATGAAGTGAACTGCAATGTTCACGAAACGTAGGTATTCTAAAAATGGATTTGGACACGGAAATAACCCGCGAAATATAAACGCATAATTTCTGTATAAAAAGTGCCCGTAGAAATCTCGAGAGTCTATAATCTTTTATCATGTTTAATTAAATTTATATGTAAATCATATCCGACTAAAAAAAGTTTTGTAAAGTTGAAACCATTTTTGCTTAATTTTTAATGTATCTAACACATTAAGTACAACCAATAAGTTTTTAACATTTTTTTGTTATTAACTCGTCTTTGGCCGTTTATTTTATTTGATTGTTATATTGTTTTTTCTAATTGTTTATATTACATCAGAATATTTTACAAAATAATTTAATCAGATACAGAAGAGAACACGATTGGCAAAGACCTCTAACGTTCGCACAACGGCGAAATTGCACCTGGACCCGCAGTTTTTAAAATCTGCCGGTAGACGAACCGCCACGTGGAAGATAAGAGGGACTTACCAATTAGTCGTAAAAGGAATCAGCAAGGCGTGAAAACTTGGCGTACGGCGAAATAAGGGGAGTTTAGCGAGAAGAGAGAACTGCGAGTGTCGATGATTTATTTCCATTACATTATAGCACTCCTAATATTTGATACTCGTATTTAAATCTGTCCTAAGAAAATCCTCAAAAAATGGCCAATGCGGATGTATTCTCGATATCATCTTGGCGACTAGTCTGCCGAGTACTCCTACGATGTTCCTTATGAAAGATTATGGAAATCAGGACTTTTAGACAAAAAACAGTTATGCGTTTGTACAGAATGGACTGTAATTCGTAGAACAATGGAAAAGAAAGCAACTATTTATGCAAAGATAAATCGAAAAAGATGTAAAATATTTCTTTTTGAAAAATTCCTCGGATTTTCTGAAAGTCCAAAATTTTTGTTGCTCTTAAAAATCTATTTGTACGTAAAAAAAAACTAGCTTTTGACTCTTGACTGATGTCATTTTGTTATTTTTCACTTCTTTCCTTTTCCCAAGTTCATGCCCTCCTTCAAACATTTACAAATGAAAATGTCTCTGTTTCAGATCATCCAGAGTCGAGATATAAAACACACTGTGTTTTTTATAATGCATTGTGAACGCCAATAACTCAGAATTTAATAATGAATATATCTATCTCAAATTCTTATGTATATTAAAGATAGTTCAATATACGTACCAAAGTCTACAAAATTCCAGTGCAATTTTTTTCAAAAAATTCCTATAAACGTCGCTCGTTAGACTTTCAAAGAGATCCCTTAATAAGAGAATTTAAGTAGATTTAATCGGTGAGAAAAGTAAATTCTATCCTTATGGACATGCACAACATAAATAGAAGTAATAATAAATAACAATAAAGTCAGAAGATGTTTTGTATATAAAAATGTAATATTTTTTTTCAATTTATCTTTACATAAAAAATCAATTCTTTTGTACCACGAATTACAGTCCACTGTACAGGTACAAATACAAGTTCATATACACATATATCCGCATAAATATGTGCATACATACATGCATATGCATGATCCGCTAGAAATTCTAATATAAATATAAATATTTCATTGAATAAGTCGCGTTATTGCGCGAATTACATGAACCGAAGAAAACGCTGTCAGGACGTGATGTATACCTACGATTGTATTGTGTGTATGAGCGCACGCGCGCGCACGCAGGTGTGTGTTTAAGAGTCGGAAGGAGAGAAGGAAAGGGAGAGAGACGGAATACGAGGAGAAAAAACGTACGTGCATACCGATTGTAATTCAATTTAACAAACGCCAGCTCGCCAGCGCGCTTCTCAATAGTCATTCTATTGCGCACACGGTCATTCCATGACCACGAGAATACAAATCACTAAGTGAGACGACGACGCATGTCGACTGAAACAGTCATCGGTTTCCGCTATCTACGAGATATCGTTCGGAGTGCAATAACACCGTTCATACACGGTAATCGGAAGGTAAAAGTTTGAAGAGAACTGCAAAAACCGATTTATTATGATGTGTGACATGCCCTGCAGTCACCTCGCTGCTTTAATTACCGATTCTTATGGTTGATTAGTAGTGAACGGTGTCACTCCGTTATTAGCCATATTGTCCAGAACACCACTGATGTACGCCGCGACATCGATCGTCGCTTCCTCGGCTTGTCTGATGAACGGATGTTCCAGCAGTTTATTGTACTTCGGTCGCTGCGTCTCCTCTTTAATTAAGCTTAACAGATAATACAAACGATTGTCATACCAAAAGGAACGTGTAGCTATACCGGCAGAAAAATATCATGTTATTCTACCATGTATTCACAAAGTTCACAAAATCCATAGTGAAGTGATTGCCATTCTCATTTGGGGAAAGTCGCGGCGGATCACCTTGCACTACTTGATACAGTTGTTCAAAGACAGAGTTCCACTTTGGATATGGGAAGTATCCTGTAGCAACCTCCATCAGCGTAATACCTAATGACCATACGTCGCTCCGTACGTCGTAGCCACGTGCGCGTTGAGGGTCTATCCTTTCCGGCTAAATAATTATAACATTTATGAAACATGAGGAATTTAACACAAGCTATTCGTTTTAGGATTATTAATTACATACGCTGTAAAACTTACAGCCATGTATGGTCTACAACCAGCATCACGAGTCCTTGCAATCGAGTCCACAAGCTGGCCAGATATACCAAAGTCGCACAATTTTATGTTACCTCGACGATCCAATAAAATATTACTAGGTTTCACATCCCTGTGAATTATTCTTAGTTTCTCTTTGAGGTAATTCAGTGCCTTTACAGTGGCAACTGTGATTTTGCCTAGAATACATTCTGGTATCCTCTCGTTTAATCTCTCATAGATGAACTTGTAAAACTTATCTAACGATGTATCCATAAGTTCCATGCAAATCCAACAATCTCCCTGTATATGAAAGAACAAAATACTCTAATAATTATCTTGGTCATTAATGTGCGGTATCATCAAACTATATATACCTCTTTAAATAAAGCGCCATAAAATTGCACAATACACGGGCATTCATTCGATTTCATCACAACTTCCAAATCCATTAACAATTGCTTTTGTTCTCTTTCGTCCACGGTAGAACGAATTCTCTAAAATATAATTCAAATAATTTACAAATTCTAAAAAGAATTTATTAGGTGTGTGCAAAAGTTTTTTGTCACTTTTATGCAATGATAGCCATAAAAATATATGTTCTTACTTTCTATGACTTTTTGCCATCTCTCAGAGTTTAGATTTTTCTGCGAAAAAAAGACATTGATTTGGAAGTAATAATATCATTGATTTATCTTCTTATTCTAGCTACATCTCAAAAATGTTATTCAACTAAAAAATATATATCGATCGGAATAAGTGGTAATCAAGTCGAATAAATATGCTACACGCAAGAGAATTTCCCAGCCTAAGTTAAAGATGATTTGCTGAGTACAAAAAGTATGTGGCCTAGACTCATTGTGCAGCAAAATGACCTTCTAGTTTCCTTATCCATGTTATGTATAAATAGCTTTTTCTATTCGATTTTATCAATTAAATAATTCAAGTAACAATTATAGTATTTGGCAATAATTGTTTCATCTGGTTTGAGCTTATAAAACAGCATACTTTCAATATCCTACCAGATGCAAAAAAGACATACATGGATGTTTATGTTTGCTGTTATATTCATTAAATCATGATATATGATGTTTCACAAACTTCAGTGCCAACTTTTCAAAAATGCAAAAAAAGAAACAAAAATTTACTTGAATATTAAATAATTATACCAGGAGGCTATAAAATACTGAAACTTTTGCACACACCTAATCATTGTAATTAAAATTGTAATTTAAAGCCAGAAGCACATAGAAAAACATAAGGAAACAGTTCACTTGCATATCGTTGCAATTATCCACTGTCAATCACAGCGACTTTCCTAGGAATCTTTTTTTATTTTTTCTAATGCTGTGATTAGTTGGTGTCCAGTTGCAACATGCACAACTAATATATATCAAAAGCAGTAAGCAATAAGCAAATTGACTAATCACAATAAAGAATATAACGCATTAATCTTATGTTCTCCGTAATTAGCCAATTTGCTTACTGCCTATGCCTTACTTTCTTACGTTTCTCTGTTTCTGGCTTAAATAAAATTGGAAGGAATGAGAATTTTAATTACTTACCTTCACAGCCATAACGGTATTGCTTATCCTATGAATCATTTTATTTACAGTTCCAAATCCTCCTCTTCCTATTTCTCCAAGATCCTGAAGGTCCTCGCTTGTGAAATCATACACTACGTCTGAAGATAATTGCAATTTACCAGTAGTCTGCATAGACTGGCACATTCGTAGTTTGTCTCTACAATAAGCTCCGTTGTAATTTATTTCAAGTGATATGCCTTCTTTTTGTTTCTAATTCCATACCTTGCCTTATCAGGAAGAAATTCTTGCTGCTGTAACATATTGCGAGATCTTACTGGCAGCTTAGGTAGAGATAAAGGCAGACTTGGGCGAGAGGATCTATCATCACGAATGGAAAAGTCAGTCATATTATGTAGAAAGGACAAACACCTATGGAATTATTTTGCTTGCTAAAATCTCACATTGGTGGGCACGCCATGGCTCCTGTTGAATTTGACAATAAAGAATTTGTAGAATTGGCAAATGACAAATTATTGCCTTGCGTTTGGAAACTAAGTTTCAGCTGTCTTCGTCTCTCTGCAACAGAACGCAGGATAGTGAAGAAATCATCCTAACATTTCAATTTCTCTCTCTCTCTCTCTCTCTCTCTCTCTCTCTCTCTCTTTCTTTTTCTCAAAAAGATCGCATAATGTCGAACGTACCCGACATTTCATTTTGAACGTCATTATTTGTTCGAAAATCCATTCGCGGAAAATTAAAAGATCTGCCAGAACCTGCAATGTTAGGATTCTATTAGAAAGTAACAAAGGAAACTTTGAGACCGAGAATCATGCGTCGTTCGACGAAATCGTGGTCCTCGCTTATCCACAGGAGTCGGGACTCGTGTCACCGCGGAGATAAGATTAGGTTAAGTTGTCCACATGAAAAACGGCATCGTGTGTGCGAGAGCGACAACATACCTTGACCGGTCTGACTGGATAAGTTGCTCTGATTCTCCGCCATTCTGGCAAGAATCACCCTCGAACCTCGCGTTTCGCGCCCGCACGGAATCGTCAAAGGCGCTTCTTTTAGGAGACCTTCTCGCAGGATCTCAACAGTCTGGCGTATACATTATGCAGCAGTCGCACCATTTGTATTGTCGCGCGATCCGAAAGGTGAGATCCCGTTGTCCGCTTTCAAGTTCCGAGACGATAACCAACGATAACTACCGATTCACAAGTCACCGAACTTATGAATCCTCACGAAATCTCACTCACTCCTCGACAGTTATCACGAGTCACGAGCATTCGACCGCTTAAGGTGCTTTTCCATGGACGTCAATTGACGCTCGAAAACAGGTTCGGGTAAGGTTAGATTAGTATAATAAGCAAGCAGAACAAAAAGTCATAACGAAGTCGAAATGACGTCAAAATGACTTCAAAATGATTATTAAAAGTCATTTTTCGATCATGATAAAAAAATGATCAAATTATGATTTCAAAATTTTAGACGTTGTTTGAAGCATTTTACAATTGTGAAACTACCATTACCGTAACGGGTAACGCATGCATGGAATCACAATTTTTACATCCGAACTGCAGTTTGAAAAAATCATCGATATAATGATGCACCTATATCCCGGTAATTATAGTTTTGTCCAAAGTATATTTAAAAAAAAATCAAAGATAATACCACAAACAGAATTGAAATAAAAAAAATATTTTTATTTAAAAAAGTTCCCCAGAACACAATTTAATCTCCGAAAGGTATCTTGAAAACTTCTGATTGACGTCCTTAATGGTGATATAGCATCTTTTGGAGAACATCCTTTAGGACTGTGTTTATTATATTTATTATATAGGATAATTTCTCACAATTATTATAGAATACGGAAGCATTTAAAGTGTATAAAATATAACAACACATTAAAATGAGAGGCCCAGAAATTGAAAAAGGATTTTTACATTGCTAACAAATAGCAAATTGTAGAGACAAAAAATAGAAAATGAGCAAGATCTCCAGCAACAGCATAATTGACGCAGCCATTTGATGCATAAGAAAATGAACCAATTAAAGTATTTTATTTCCTTTCTTTCCATAAAATAGAGGGCTTTGATTGGTTCATTTTCTTAGGCCTCATGCGTTGTAAGAGTCTGTGCTCTAGGCAGCAACACAGAATTTTGCACGACGCATGACACATAGTGCATAAGCGAATCAACCAATCAGAATCTTTCCTTTCCTCCTATTTTACGAAAAAGGAGAATGTTGATTAATTGATTCTTTTATGCGTTATGCAAAAGTCTGTGCTGTGGCTAAAAGAAATTTCGAGAAAACGGACGCACAGAGAAGTAATTAGCAGGGTGTAGAAACCACAGAGAGGACATGAGGGTCTTTTTCCTGTAACCGCAAAAATGCCCCAGCGCACTACTGCCCTCTGAAAGTTTCTCTCTGGTACCACATTGTACTAGTATCATGGTGGAAAAATAAAAAAACAGATCTCAGACCTCATGCTACAAACAGTCTCTATTAGGAGAATGGTTAATTTACGTTTATTTGTTACATTGTCTACAAAATTATTAAACAATTATGGATTGGCAAGGTGACAAAATAAATAATTTTTATAAATAGACTATGATCTCTCTTTTTGACAATTATTTTAATCGTTCTGTTGTATACTTATAATTTTCATACATTTATAGAAGTATAAATAATTTTAGATATTACTTCACAAGTCTTAAAAGAGGATATAGCGTTTTTCCCACTAATTTTATTAAACCGGTATATAGTAAAGAAGAACAAGAAATTTTATTTCAAAGCGATGAAGCAAAGAAGATTGTACATAAGCAAATGAAACCAGCATTAGCCACTGATACATGCTCCGAATTTTATGATACAAGAGTGTTGTGAGAAACTTCTAATTTTAGTTTTTTCTCAATGCAATTTTTTTGTGTCACTTTGTAACTTATCCTTCAATCGTGTTTAGAAAATTTATTAATACCCTTATGAAGAATGGAAATAGGAAATTAGCGACAACGTTGGTAACAAAAACTTTCGAAGGTGTCAAAAGAATACAGCTAGAGCGTTATCACAAAGAAACGACGAGTGAAGCAAAAGCTGAAATTGAATTGGATCCATTTGTCATTTTCCACCGTGCTGTCGATAATTGTATACCAATTTTACAATTAACAGCTTGTAGAAAAGGAGGAATTACATATCAGGTAATATACTAGAAATTAAAATTGGAGCATCAAGAAAGAAATATTATTTTGAGATAAAAATCTATAGGTATGTTAGAGATATAAACAAATGATTAAAGTTTTAAAAGATTTATTGCACAAATTTTTATCTCTATTCCAAGCTCGTTCTATATGCTCACAAAGCTATGAGACTGAAAGTATAAGTACTATCTTCAAAACTGTGGATGATACCACATATTGTATCCTTCACAAGTTAAGGGTTAATATTAAACATGGATTTTTGAAACTTTAATCACATTTATATAGTTCCCATAAGAAATAAAAGTTTCGTTCTAATTAAATCTCTACTTTTAGTAGTAATATCAATTTTTAGCAGTGTATATTGTTAAATATATTAATTATGTAACAACTGACGAGGTAAAATCGATCTTTTAGGTTCCTATTCCAATTACACCTCTAAAGGCACAGCATAAATCCATGTTATGGTTAATTCAAGCTGCAAACGAAAAAGAATCCAAGTTGAGATTTTATGATGTATTAGCCAAGGAATTAGTAGCAGCTTCTCAGAATCAGGTGCACAATTTACATATTAATAAAAATATAAAATAATTTCTACATGTGATGCATATAATATGCTATATGTGTACTATAGGGTATATATTAAGTACGCTAAAAAATTTCAAGCGTTGATTCTTCATAAAAATTTAAAACCAAAACTTCATACGTCTGAAACAATTTAGTTTCAAAGGTACAGAGTGTCAAAGTTGAAAAAAATTTCGAAAACCATTCAGATTATTTTTATGAAACTTTGTATATGTTTGAAAGTTATTTCCGATATATGATCAAGTTTTCTTGAATTTGTATGAGGAATTATCCCTTACAATTTTTTAATATACACCCTGTACAAGACATTACAATGACACCTATTGTCTCAGGGTCGTGCGGTTAAATGGAAGCAAGAATTACACAAGAAATGCCAAGCTAATCGGGCTTATGCGCACTTCAGATGGATGTAGATAATAATAAAATTTAATTACTCGCATTAGTATACATTAAGGTACGAACACAATGAAAAAAACAAGAAACAAGGAATAACAGATTTTAACCTGTCAGAGATCTATTCTGGTTAAAATTTGTTATCGTTTGCTCCTTATGCCTTTTATTGTTTCCGAGCATCAAATACAGCAAGATAATATATGGTCAATTTTACCATTTACGATTAGTTTGATTAATTAAAAGTATGACTAAATTAGGCTAGTTTGATTAATCTATTAAGTGTCAACTGTGACTTGTTAATTCTATTTAACAAGAAACGTTCAAACTGATTAGAGATGGTGAAACCAGCCCATAATCAACTTTCAACGACGAAATAATATATTTTGTTAAATAAGTGACAATATTACTGAGCATTCAGTTGTATTTAGCTTTACATTTAATTTCATTAATTTCATATATAGCAACTTTTAGTACTCAATCTAGAGTAATCAAAGTAATTGAATTTGCTATAAAATAGGTTCTATATGTATGAATAAATTAATTTTGAAATATAATAATGCTAGAAATACTTTATACAAATTTAATAAAATTATTAAGCCATTCCCAGAATACATCTAAATTTGTCAACATCGATTATTTGTCCAAATTTCATATTTATTTTTAAGTTCTTTGTTCGTGAAGTCAACATTATCTTTTTGTATAAAGAATCAGTGATACTGATTGGGTTATCCGACATGGGATAAATTTCATTGAAAGAAACTTTTAAGTCTATCCTCTTTCCCCAATAGTCAATATAAGATAATATCACTTTTTTTTCATCTAGTTTCAAGTATACATATCCTATGAGATTGTTGCATAAAATTCCAAGAACATGCAGCCATATTGTTGTTAGAACTCCTGTGGATAAAAAGAAAAAATATGTATTTATATAAATCAATTTTACCTGAGAGAAATTTAAAATATGTTTATATTTTACACACACCAATTGCTATTGATACACTAATTACGTCATAGGACAAGATGCTGGTCAAATGAAGTCCAATGATCGCTGGTGTGGCTACTCCAACAAATATAGTAAATCGGTATTTTATAACATTTAGACTACAAGCTTGTTTGGCAAAAGGAAGCATATAGATCACTTCATAATCGGGGAATTTTGTGGAAACAATTTCCACTTTTTGCTTTTCCTCATTTTTATTCGCAACATGACTCAATGTTTTAATGTTCGAATATCTAACGCTGTTTGAAGCACGATATAAAAATCGTTCGCAAAGATTCGACAAGAGTCGGGAATACATTTACGTATACACGTAATGTATACTATAGTATTTCCCTAGTTTTCGTTTAAATTTCTTTTCAAGAATTTCAAGAACAGAGAAGAGGTTAGATATCAGGCTGGTCTCATCTCAACTTCGACCGCTTCGACGGCCGATTAAATATTGCCAACTGCAAGACTTGAAAACATTTTCTGGCGGGGCGCCGAATATTCGCATATTCGACTCGTATGGCTTTTTCATGATTGAGAAATTTGTAATTAATAAGAACCTGTGCTCTTATTATCACATTGTTCTTCACAGCCGCCAGAAAATTAGGTTATGTTTTCAATCTTGCAGTCACTTATGCAGTTGGCATTGCTAAAAATGAATTTTATTAAAATATTAAAAAATGAAAAGATTGAAGAACAACTTATTGAAATCGATCCTACTTAAGTGAAAATAATGCTAGGTAAAATATATAATTGAAAAGTTGTCAAATTTACTAATTCGTATTTGCAATCAAATTAACCTAAAAATACATATCTTTTGAGTGTATCGAAAATAATTCAAATTTGGTTAAAAATCTTCTCTTTATTTCTTTTCTGGAGCCTGGATGGATTGGGATGGATTTTTCCGACCCATTATATATGATCCAATGGTCGCGTTCAGTAAAACTTGAAAGTAAAACTCAGTTTCACACATAATAAATAATCATTCATAGTAAATAATTACTTATCTATTACATTTTTTACCATTATTTATTATTCTTAACGTGACTTTGACAATAACATATGTTAAGCTAAAGGTCATGAGAGAAATCTTCCCCAATCAGCATATTTATTTAAACAAAATTGCATATTTGATTTAATTTTTATATTTATTTTAATCTTACAGTATCCAATCAATCTTAAAGATTTTTGTCGCGTCTCACAAGATACATTCTTGAATTCATCTTGTATACTTCGATTCTGTATGATTTTGACAACTACCATATAACTGTTTGTTACACATCCATAGATAGTGAATTGTATTCTGAAAATTTTTACACATTCTGAAAACCATCAAAAAAAATGTTGCAATCTTTATTCTGTAACACACAAATGTATATTAACATGTCTCAATAATGATTGCATGTACATACGTACACTTTTTCTTTCAATACCGTAAGTGACTTTTAGCCAGTTTTTCATAGTCTCTTGGCTCATTGTGCATTACTAAAAAAAAGGGGGGGGGGGATAGCTTTCTAATATAATCCCCCCCTCTCTCTCTTTCTCAGTACAAACTTTTGTACGAGGTTTATATATGGAAAAGGAGCATTTACCATAAATATATAAAGTCAGTTGAATTAAATCAATACATACATTACTATGTAATATCTTAAATTTTTATTCGCACAGAGAACATTGTTTTCTATATTTTAAATGAGCTATATTTACTTAAACAACATAATTATTAGCTTTTGTCAGAAAATATAGCAACTGTAGAATAATAATCACATATATCATTCAATTGTTACATAATGGAGAGCAAAATCTTTATTCTGCTCGAGTGTAATAGTGATTGAACTGCATTTGCATTAAGTTTCTCTACTTTAACAGCCGATTATCTGATCAATTGCTAGAAGAAAAAGCTAGTTTTGTAAACGAAAAAACTTGGTACAAGATACAATTTTACTATTACATCATAGCTGGAACATTTTTGCTCTCCATACTATACTCGTTAATTGCGAGGCTATTACATTCGATTATTCTAATATATACTGATTAATCTTGAGAATTCAAGTTAAAAATACTCAGCGAATGTATATATGTAACATATATACAGGATATTCCACTAGTAACTTTAATCTTTAAAAATATTTTCATTGAATACAGATGACCATCATTGAATACAGATTAATATTAAACTAAGAATCTTATAGGATTAATAATTAATGATAAATATTTAATAAATTCTATGAATTTTTTTTCAATAAAAAATATGGAATGATAAATGAAAATATCAAATATTTTTTTAGTCGATATATATACAGCTGAAATTTTGACTTAAACATCTCTAATGACAATTCACTTGGAATTAAATGAAAATAAAAACTATCCTACTTTTCTAATCTCTCAGAAAAACATTCATTTTGAATCGCTTATAATTTAAAAGCTATTGATATTTTTGTATTAAAATTTAATATTAGATTTTAATTTACTTAAAAAAACTATTATTTAACAATTTGTTCTATAAAAGTGGGATATCTTGTATAATTAAATGACACGCCAGACATATACATTCTTTCGAGTTGTGTGGAATCACACACGTGACTGCATTGATCACAAGAATTTATTTTATTATGAGCAATCATTTCTCTAAATATAAATTATTATAAATCATTTATCAAGTAAAAGTCAAACGACATAACATCTTACATCTTTTTCTTAAATAAGTTAAGTAACATACAGGAATGTGTGGGACAAGTGGAAAACAACTTGTAATATAAATTTAAATATTTAGGATACAAAAGAAATGTATACAAAAAAATTTATATAATATCAGTATGTATATGAATAAAAATTTACTAATGCAGAATGACTGCGATGATAAACAAATACTTTTGGCACTTTTAATCTAACATCAGTAATTCAGAAAACATTTGTATGTAGAATAATACCAAATTGATATTCATGTGACTAACAAATAAATTTATCCAAGTACAACTTCCGTGTTCTTCTAAATTTGGTATAAATGTCTAAGAACTATGAAAAACA
This sequence comes from Trachymyrmex cornetzi, assembly GCF_001594075.2. Taxonomy (NCBI): domain Eukaryota; kingdom Metazoa; phylum Arthropoda; class Insecta; order Hymenoptera; family Formicidae; genus Trachymyrmex; species Trachymyrmex cornetzi. The sequence goes on along the minus strand of NW_017300079.1, from coordinate 747,032 downwards.
AAGCTAATAAGAAAATGAAAATTAAAAGAGTAGTAACCCTTAAAACCACTTATGGGCCAAAAGGAAAAGACATGGATAAAATATTGCTCACAGTTCTATTTATACTAATTTGAAAGAAATCGGAAAGTTATACTTAGGTTTACTTGTAAGTGTCCTAAATGCCTTGCTCATAATTTCTAACATTTGTATAGTTTAAAATCATACTTACAAAATATGTATTTTCAATTGTTTAAATAAACTATTAGAAATGTGGTAGGGTTGGAAAGAATATATGCATATATACAAGATATGTCACACAGTCATAATTCATATAAATATCTAAGAATTCTTGCAATCTATTTTTTCAGAGAAACTTAATCGCTTTCAGTCGACTTTAACTTAATATTAAGAAAAAAAAGATGAAAAAGCTTCTCTCTTTTATTAAAATTTAATACAACAAAAATGACATAACCAGTAAGTATGGAATATATTCATGATTGTACAAAATTTGTTGAAAACATGCCAATAATAAAGATTATTAGATCCCTCTGCCATATCGCACGATAAGATAAATTTATCAATATACACATACATGTGGCTTTTTTCAGTATTAACACATTATATTTTAACATCAAAAAATAAAATGATAGTAAAGAAAAATGAAATAGAATATTTCAGATTCTTAGATTACAATTAGTGAAAATAAACATTGAAGTACGTATATTCATGGCTTTATCAATTTGTTATACAATTAATTTTATAGTGCCGTAATAAAAATTATAATATCGCATAAATATATGTATACAAATAGTATTATTTCGAAATATAATTAAATTTCATGCATGTATAGTTTATTTGGCAGAGGAGAAACTTATCTATATTATACATAAAAAAATATATCAAACTAATGACTTTCTCGCTTCTAACATGACATTCTGAAAACAATGCGTTTTACAATTCAAATGCGAAATTATCGCGGAAGTATTATTTAGTTTCTCTTTTCGAACTTACTTAACTAATTGCTTGCAAAATAAAATTTTAATATTATGTACTTCAAAACATGTTACATCATCTATAATTTTCTATTGTTACATTTGTTAACGTTTCATGACATATAATGGACAAATGGGCCTACGAAAGCTAGACCCATAGAACAACATCATTTTCTATGACAGTCTTTGACTTTGGCATTATTAAAATGAATAACACAAATTCTTTTCTATATGTCTTCAAAATATGTCCCACTCCATTTTACATACACATTTCATACAAACATAGGATATAACAAACGCATACAACTCTTACGAATGTATCTCAAGCATAAAATAAAAACAGATTAAAATAATAAAATTCCATGTAATGTTAAAGTTTGAGAAATTTTTTCCTTTCTCAGATCATAACACATTTGAATTTACATATCTATAATACGATTTGTATTCAATTATTCTTAAACGTGATAAATATCTTGTGAAGTTATTAGAATATTTGAATCACAATTTGTATCAATGATAAAGCTGAGATAAAAATGAAGTTCATTCACTTATTCGAGCTACTGATCATTTAAACAATTAATTATCGCTTACAATTATTCGCACAAAACAAAAATGTTAGATTGCTCACCCAATTATAATTTCTAATCAAACAATACTAGCTGGAGTACTAGTTGGAGTGCTAACACCAATTGGCTGAGTATTTTCAACTAGTACGGACCGCATGCTCGATGATGGAGCTTGAACATCCATTGCTGTTGTTCTCATTTCGCCAAAAGGCGCCCTAAAATATAAACAATTATATTAATCTTTTCGGAAATGCTTTTTTTCAAGTATACAGCATTTATAAATAAATATAAATCTACATTTATATTATTTTTAATTCATCGCACCATACGTATACATTGTTTCCCATCTATAACTTATCAAGAAGACACAATCATGTCATACATTAAGTTCACACTCTTACATACATAATTTATAATGTTAGTATACACTTGCTATCAAAAGCATAACATAGCAGTATAAGAGCCATCACATACAAAATAAAATAAGCTGCATAAGCATAACATAAAATCGTTGGACCAATGAGCATTCAATATTAAGACATCATATTGATTTATATTGATGCTCATTAGTCCAGCGATCTTATACTATGCTTATGCAGCTTATATCATTTTATATGTGATAGGCTATAGATTTCTATAAGAAGCCAATTTCTGCTCAAATTTACCCTCAAATTTGCTTGCGATATTCAGGGTAAATCAGTTAAAGTGTGACAAACGTATATTTCAGAAACAAAGCATTTTACAGAACAATGTTGATCTGTAAAATGTGATCTTGACAAATGTTATTCAGGTTATGATGCTGAACAACATTCAAGAGGTTTGCATCAATTGGACATCTTGTAATGCAAATGTTTGGCGGTATTGTAACTCTTTCAAGCCTTGTAACTCGAAAAGTACTTGATGAAAAAATATTTTGTTATAGTGTTTTGAAAAGCTTTCAAGGTAAGCTATAATAATATGCAATAAAAATGGGAGTTCCATTTGAAATCAACTTCCATTTGAAAGTCCTTCAAATCCATACAATTCAAGATCTAAATCTTTAAAATTGACAAAATAATTTCCAAAATATCGAGTTGCTAAATGTTGTGGGCCATCCTGTACAATAAAGAATAAAAAGTGTGTATCGAGAAGGGAATGGTAGCAAAGCATTGTACTTAGATTTTATAGTAACATTAAATCTGGTATATTATTGCCTGGTTAGTGAAGTGATGCAATGAATGTTTGATGATTTACGTAGGCCTCCAGACATCAGGATCTTCCATGAGAGTAGTATGGTGATCTGCAGTAGGAGGCACTGTACCTTGTGGGGAACCCACGCCCGACGTCATTCCTGCTGGGTCGGGCCTGGATCCTCTGTTATTATGTTACAAATTAGTAAACATTTTGTAAAGAGATCATATCGAGAACAAGATAAAATTACTTTACACCACGCGACATGTTTTACATTAATTCTATGAAGAGTTATATTGTGATGACCGTTACAATTAGAAATAAACCATTAATTTTTTCAAATCGTTCCTTTTTCCATCAGACATAAAGTTCTAAGTATTTATAAATATTTCTGGCAGTTTTCTAACCTTTTTTCTTGTATAAGTAAAATTTTTCGTAAAATTATCTTGTAAAAATATTTCTTTACAAACCAAAGCAAGCTAACATCACAAAAACACAAACACAATATAAAAATTGCTCTTCCACCTCAAAGCAAAAAACACATCGTACACATCAAAAGGCAGGAAAAAAAGCATTATATAGTTTTATATTAAAAGCGATGTTACATTTGAATGTAAGATTACATGACAAGTGATCGAAAAGAGAAATAAATGATAAATAGATAATTGGTTCATAACACATATTTAAAAATTATAATTTCAATAAGAATGAAATAATATAAATCTTTCTTGAACATATTAATAACTTTATCTAAAAAGTTTAAAAATTGTAAAATTACTATTGAATCATGTAACCTTACAATATGCACTTTCCATTAAAATTTAATGAAAAGTGTATATTGTTTTTATGTGCATCAGTTTAATGAATAAACTGATGTTCATAAAAACGAAAAATTATTAAAAATTAGACCAATTACCAAAGTAACTAGAAAACAGGAAAAAATACAATCAGTTTTATGTGAAATAACAATACTGATTGCAATGCTTTTGATATATTCTTGCATCAATTTAATTTGAGTTTTCTACAATCAAATAAAATTGATTTTTTTGACAAAAGGTTATTACATTAAAGATTAAATATAAATTATACCAATATCGTATTTTTAAATTTCTGCACTTCTAATTGGCTTAAACATTTTCTTTTTTTTTATCAATAAAATAATTTGATTATTTTATGATCTCTTGTAAATTCGAACAAATTGTACTTACTTTTTGCCCAAAGACATCAAGCCATAAATTATACCCGTTGTAAATATTAAACCACTGCCAAATATACTACTCATTCCTGGACATAGGAAGACTGCTGGCAATGCTATTCTAAATCAATAGATATGACATAATTTAATGTATCGTAACATAGTCCTCTTGGTTGCGTTATAGCACATACATTTTTTGATAGATTCTTGCATATAAGTCTAATAATATTATATGTAATGTTTAAATTAAAGTTTGCCAACATAAATAAATAAAAATTAACGAAATTTTTATAATAAAAACAGAAAACACATGCGCTACCTTTATCGTCACTTCTACACAACTATTAACAAGTTCATCTTTTAATTGTGGATATTTAAGCGATAAATGGATTAAATTAAATGCATCTATTATATACATAATCATTTTCTTTATATATTTCTATTACAATAATGATAGATGGATCATAATCATAAATCTGAATATCAATCAATAAAATATGAATCATGGCAAGTCAATAAATTGTAAAAATTATGATGCATCTAATAATATGGCCAAGGACTGTACAGTCGTGCACAGACCAATTGCAACACCTTTTATTCGATGAGTTTCAAAATATAGCTTGCTCACTGACTGATTGCTTCTTACTTATTCTATGAGCAAGGCTGAAACCCATCGAAAAAAAAGTGTTGCAACCATTCTGTCCATGACTGTACACAGAAAAGTATATGAATTTTACATTTACTAGATATATTATAAACTATAAAAGATATAAAATTAAACTTACAAACAATAAACAGCTGCTCTATTCCAATAGGGTTTCTTCTCCACCCAATCGCTTAAATTTTGTACAAAATCGATAAACAAACAGCAGCAAGGCGCTTCGATCATAACAACCAGAAAACCTGCTATCATTTGCCACATACCGCTAATTAAGCAATCAATCTGGCCAAAAAGTATTGACGCACAATTCCATGCTCCGAGAAAAATTGCAACTGCAAAAAAATAAACAAGGCAATTTTTGCATAAATTACAGTTTACTTGAGAAAACTTATAGCCTGAAACCATAGTTAACTTCCGTTGCATTTTAATTTGAGCACTCATGCTGTAAGCTTCTATCTTCCTTTTGCATGTAAATGCATGATAAGGACAGAATGGAGCTTATACTGTACGAGTGCCCAAATTGAATACAGCCGACCTAGTATTAGGGTATTAACGCACAATATTATTGGTCAATCTACAACTGACTTACGTTCTACAATTCATTGTCAGTTACAGTCATCTTTGTGCTCAGGCCCTTAGTCTAATATTTCACAAACTTGTTAAGCATATTAAGAGAACTTATCCATCCTGCAGCCAATCAAGAGACTTGAAAAGTCTTATCTTACAATATATGGAATATTGATATCTTATAGTTCTCAGTAGTATTAGGGCTTAAGCAAATATTGTAACTGAGTAGTAGAACATAAATTGTAGTTACAGGTTGATCAAAACATTATGGATCAACCTACAACTCATATTTCATAACTCAATTACGACCATCTTAAGGACTGAGGCCTTTATAATTTCTAGTGCTGATTCTATAGTAAATCGTAGTCTGTAGTCACTGAATCAGAAGCGAGTCTGAAGGATAGTTGGTGAGTTATAGGCCAGTATTCAAAGTCGGATCTTATATTTAAGACTGTCTTAAGTACAGTTTTAAGATGTCATGAACCAATCAGAGACTGGTATTCATAGTTGAGTCTTATTTCAAGACCGTCTTAAGTAATGTCTTAAGACACTAATGCAGCTTTCTGATTGGTTCGTGACTTCTTAAGACAGTATTTAAGACGGTCTTGAATACAAGATCTGACTATGAATACCGGCCAGAGAGCTGCATTAGCATCTTAAGACATTATTTAAGATGGTTTTAAAATAAGAACCGACCATGAATATCGTCCATAGAGTCAGCCAGCAGCTAACTTCTAAGACTACAAATTACCGACTCATTATAAAATCATATAAGAAAAATACCTATAATATGACAATAGATCAACAATAGAATTTTAATATACAATAAATCCATTTGTATCTGTATTAAACATATGTTTCACAGGCAGAGCCTATAACCTGATAATAAATTGGCAGAAATCAAAGAGAATTTGATCAAACAGAATATTTTTTTAACAAGTAAATGAAATAAATTATTTAAAAAGTTACGAAATGTTAAATTATTCAGTTCAGTTTCTGAAGTCAATCTATTATTATATTCTATTATATTTTTGATAATATTCTGTTGACAAATAAAACTTGTAGCACATATTTTCAAAATCTATCCTTAACAGATCCAATTATTTGGATTGCACATAAAGTTGTATATGTATAAATCAACATACACATATTTTGTTAATAACTATTGAACTAGTGTAGTATATTCTCTATATATTTAAAATATGAAATAAATACATGTTTGAAATTTTGCAGAAATGAGAAAGGAAGTTCTAGTACAGTGCAGCAATAAGTGTATATCTACACGAAAAGGTAAAGAGAAGCAAACGCTATTGACTGGCTGTCAGATAAAAAGATAAAAAGATGATTTTACGGTTGTGAATTGGATGATTAAATAAGTAATGGTTTTTAACATGAGTGCAGGTACACATGTACGAGCGCGCGCGCGAGAGAGACAGATCGAAATAACGCACGATGTACAAAAGGAAGAAAAACTGCAAACCGTACAGTTTCGCTATGAACTTACTTATGCTGCCTACAGTGCCAAGTCCACGACCGGCGTATTTCATCCACCAAGGCACATCGTCCTTGGCAACAGGGTCTTGTCCAGGCCTCTGCATGATCGATGCTATTTTTTCGCCAAATGACTAAAAGAAAAACGCAAAACATACACACACACAATACACCATAGGTACGTTTGCCGTAGCACGCGTCGATCGACATATTTAAAGATGTACATTTTTTTACCATTTTCGATAATATATTATTACTCTTTAGTGCGTCAGCTGAGAATGCTGACAGTATCCAATATCACTGATATCTGCTAATATTCGAGTAGTCTCGGTTAATGTACGGAAAATCGACCCGTTACTTTCGCGTTCGCGATCATGAGGGCGTACTAGTCTACCAGTGCATAGACGCATCAGATTTAAGGAGTATTTATACTGGCCTAGGCTGACTGTCCCATGGAGCGGAACAGCGCAACCAATCACAATTCTGCAGTCGTTACTCTACTTTTTTTCTGCGATTATGATTGGTCTCGCTGTTCCATTCCGCTATGAATTTCCGCTCACGGTACGCCAGTCTTATTGGCTCCTGCACACCAGACGCGGAAACGCTTGCCGCGCGGCAAAATAAAACGCGGTAACTAAAGGCCCGTCTACAATACACGGAGTAAGAAGTAAGAGTAAGAAATTGACCAATCACAGTCGAATGTGAGAAGAATAATTGACTGTGATTGGTCAATTTCTTACTCTTACTTCTTACTCCGTGCATTGTAGACGGGCCTTAATGAACACATTAGGAGCTGTACGCTTATTGGGCTATCGCATCACATTTTACCGCGCGGCAAGGGTTTCCGCGTTATAAAACTCGTACGTGTAATTAACTATTATACGTTTAAACGAAAACACGTTTACATATTAAAAAACGTTAAATTATTCGAAAAGATGTTTTTCATAGATGGATATGTTAAATATACATGTAAATGTATTTTCGTTTAAATGTATAATAAAACACGTATATTCGGAAAAATGTTTCTTTTATAAACGGATATGCTAATTAAACGTGTAAACGTTTACCTTTAAGTAAACGGTTTTTTAAAAGTTAGAGCTCTAGTTGTAAACCGTCTGTGATCTAGAGACACGGTAGTGTCTCGGCGCTAAAGCCGGGAGCACATAGAAAAACGTAAGACCATGGCCGGTATTCATAGTCGATTCTTATTTTAAGACAGTCTTAAGTAATGTCTTAAGTCGCCAATGCGGCCTTCTGATTGGTTCATGACATCTTAAGACTGTACTTAAGATGGTCTTAAATATAAGATCCGACTATGAATACCGGCCTAGGCATCAGTTGATATAAACGGTGTGTACAATCAGAACTGTAGGCAAACGGGATCCTCCCGCGATTACCAGCACGAGTTTTGATTGGCTACCGTTTTTCTGTAAGTATAACAAAATATAGCAAATATACAAGCAATCAGTATACAAGGGTATTCAAAGTATACAAAGTATACAAAAGAACTTTAATCAACTTTCAAAATTATACAGCACTGATATAAAACGATAATAAAGATTCTATCGATAATAATTATACTATTATTTTTTCACATAATCTAGAAATTAAGTCTTATATGTAAATTACTTTAATATTATTAATAGTAGTGTATATAATAAATATTTTATATAAAATACGTAATATTTAAAGAGGGAAAAAATGCGGTTTTTAAAAATAAACTGTATTTTTAATTTTCTTTTGTTAAAATAAATTTAATTAATTATATGTATGTAAGACACTTTGATAAATATCACACGAAAAACGGTATTTGCTTCGCGAATTTACATGTCCTGTGTTTTTCATTTGTACTCTGATCCTAGACGGTGTCCTGATCCTTTATGCTTACTGAACATTGGATGCGATGAGCGATGAGCAACATTCAATGAGTTCTGTTTTACATCGTCAGATATGAAAAAGCAGAGTTTTCATTAAATATCGCTTATCGATCATCGCATCAGTATGCAAAAAATTATTAGGTTTCCTTGATATATAAAGTATTTACAATATCTTATATATTTTCCTCATTTCTTCCGATTCCGCAAATTTCGAGTTGGCAAAGGCGTTGGAGAAGGTTCAACATCCGCAAATGAATCATTCTCAAGGAACAGTTTCTTTCTACGAGTACGTTTTTTCTCGGTCAACGTTTCCGTCGGCGGTGGTAAAGTGGTATTTCTCGTGATGCGCTTCGATTCGGATCCGGACAATTCGATAACCGGTATATTTTCTTGCTTGACAAATGAGGCAGTCTTCTTTCCTCGCCGTTTGGTCTGACGAGCCGAAATTTCTTCCTCCGACGTGCTATCGTAAATGCTTTGGACCTTTGTGTTAACTTCGTATTTTTGTAATCTATCTTGGAGCACTTCTATACGATTCTGCAGCTTTTTGTAATCATCTTTATTCGGTGTTGGCGTGAATTGCCGACGGAATAATTCTTGATATCTCATCACCTCCCTCTTCTGCATGTCCAAATCTTCCTGCTGGTTTTTAACAAGAGTTTCGTACTTGGTTACCGTTTCATCTCGATTCTTCATGAACGCGTCCATCTCGTGTTCCTTCTGTGTTAAACCAGTTCTTAGCTCGTTGTTTATATTTCGTAACCGTTCATTCTCAACCTGCCAATCCTTCGCGTTCTGTTCGAGTAAATTAAATATCTTTGCATTTTTCTCGAAATTTTCCAAATGTATTTTCAACTCTTTTATGTATTGCTCCTTTTCAAAAAGCGTTTCTTTCGTCTGCGTCAATTCATTTATAGCACATTTCAATTCTGCTTCCATCACATTGTCGGTCCTCTCGGTATTCTCAATTTTCTGAATCATACATTTCAATTCCTTTTGTAGGGTTGTGATTTCAGTATCTTTTTCCTGTTCCTTTAGAGTCGTTTCTTCCAACTGACTTTCAAGTTTTAACAATTCCTTATTATTCTCATCAAGTGTTTCTTGTATACAGTTCTTCTCTATTTGACACGTTTCTAAATTTTTATTTAATTGATCGATATCACGTTTTAGTTCCTCTATAGTTTTCAGACTATTTTCCAATTGCGATATCTTTTCTACATACTCATCTAACTGATTTACACTGATATTATTTGTATCATTATCTTCTTCTTTTACTGAAACAAGTTTGTCTGATTTGCATACATTTATCTCTTTTTCTTCTTTACACTTTAACATATAGTTATCTAATTCTTTCTGAGCAGTTTTCAGGTTCTCCAAACACTGTTGAGAATCATCTTTTGCAATTGAAAGATTCTTTTCTAATTGATCGACTTTACATTCGAAGCTTGCAATTTTTTGTTTGTAAGCCATGTCGGAGTTTTGCAGAATCTCTTCTATCTTTTGTTTCTCTTCCACAGCGAGTGTTAATTGCTTCTTAAGTACCTCCGTAGAATTCTTATATTCCTCTATGATAGTTTTATTTGAACAATTTTCCTCTCTTAAAATCTGCAATGTCTTTTTCATATCGTTTAGCTCTTCAGTTAATTCCTTAACTTGCGAGCATTTCTGTTCGTATTGTATGTGAACATCATTAATTTGGATCAATGCATTCAATTCTGATTTATCAACTTGACTATTATCCAGAATTTCATCAGTCTGAACAGCTTCTTCTTTTAACAAAAACATTTTGCTACTAGTTTGAACATCTTCTGATGTTGTTATTGTTACAGCAGGCTGAGTACTTTCTTCCAACTTGTTTTTAATGTCATTATAATCCTCATCATTTGTTATATTTACTTGGCAACATGTATCCACTAATATGTGTTTAGAAAGTATCTTTTCTGTAGGATTCAAATTATTTGAATTAGTTTCTTTAATTTCATTAATAGATACTTTTGCATTTTCTATTTTTGCTTTCATACCTTCTCTTACGATCATATTTGAATCTTCTGATAAGTCATCAGTAATCAGTTCTTTTATAATAATCTCTTGATATTCATTTTTAATAGATGTCTTGGAGTTCAGTTTTTCTTCATAAGACTCAATTAACGCTAATTTTTCATCTTCCAATTTATTAATTTCTTCTTGTAATTGTAAAATTTTATTTTCATTTTGGTGTTCAAGTCTCTCTTCTAGAAGCTCTACTATTCTCGTTTTCTCCGTCAAACAAACGTTAACATCTTCAAGATGTAATTCTAAATCTTCAATTTTTTCTTCATTTTCTATTATAACTTTTGCTTGCTCATCAATGCGAAGTTCTTTCTTGTGCAAATCATTCGTAATTGTAATGTACTCTTCTTTCGCTTCATTGAGAATTTCTTTGAGCTTTTTGATTTGTTCGTCTTTAATAAGTAATTGTGATGTCACTTTCTCTATATAAACTTTACCATCTTGAGTAGAGCAAATATCTTCTTGAGCAGCTTCTAGAAGATTTTTTGAAATTTTTAAGTCCTCCTTCGACAGTCCTAACTCAAAAGAAGCTTTGTTTTTTTCCACAATTAAAGTTTCGTTTGTTACTTTCAGTTCAGTTAATGTTTTCTTTAAAGTGTCATTCTTCTCTCTCAAGTGTGTATTTTCTTTAATTAATTCTTTAATAGTTATATTAATATCATCATCATCATCTTCATCTTCATCATCATATTCGCTGCGTCTTCTTTTCTTCTTATGCAATTGATTTAACTTTCCCTTGTAAAATTCTTCAACTTGCTTCACAGTCCATTCGAGGGCATCTTCGTGTTGGGTCTCAACATCATTTATACGTTGTTTCCAATCAATTTCAAGCTCATTTATCATCATAATATATTTTTCGGCCATCTCTTGTCGGCTTTGAAAATCTCGAATTAAAGCTGAATTTTTTAAAAGAGCAATCTCCTTTTTCAATTTTTCATTTTCATTTGCAAGATCCATGTATTCTTCCGAAGTAATGTATTCTTCCGAATCATCATCCTTCACACTATTTATAGGTTGCCAATCCGCTGTTCCCAATTCTGTACTATCCCAATCAGTCACCGTCTGTATACTTTGTGTGACTATTTGGGAAAATCTTGATTTCGATTTTTTCTGTATTCGTTTCTTTCTTTCTATAACAATTCTTTTTGCAATAGCAGCGAAATTTAAAACATTTTGAGTCTCAACATAAAGATTAGGTAGAGGATTGACATTAACTATCAAAGCTAGATGTTCCTTTCCCGATAGAGCTCGTTGGAATAATCTGGTTAATTTAGATTCTCTGAATGGTCCCACTGTATCTGTTTTTGTTCTAGTTAATTGTCCCTCATGAATGGATTTTAAGCATCTGCCTAATACTAATAAACTTGTGTTAATATTTTGTGCTTCTTTCAATCTATCTCCTATATTTAATGTTTTCTTCAAACGTTCCGAGCCCGCTAGATCGCAAAAGGAAAACCTATTGAAATATCAAAATAATATTAGTATTGTGATTTAAAGAAATTGATGTAATAAATCTTAGCTTCTTCATAATTATATAAAACAAAAATAAATATATAATTACTAAATTTTGATATTCTATTAAGAAAAATAAATACTAATAGAGAATATATCATATATATATATTAGGTGTTAAACTTAATTCCTGCCGTTTTTCGTCTCCAAAATAGATTTGTTTCGAAGGGAAGATGAATGAATACCTTAATCAAAGCAATTTCCTCCATTTTCTACTTTATTACTAATTAATAATACTTTATTAATAATACTTTGATTAAGGTATTTTCCTTCGAAACAAATCAATTTTGGAGACGAAAAACGGCAGGAATTAAGTTTAACACCTAATAAATAAAATATTCGAAAGGGAGAGAAAAGTACATACGTGCTCACTTCAACTGTATCAGGTAAATTTTCTGCATAATATTTTAACAATATAATTGTAAATATACAATGAGACCTTGAACTTTTTGCATTTAACGCTGTTGCTGCTACTTTTAAATTATATTGTCCTGCCATCAAGATCTGGTAAGCTTCTGCTGCTGAATTAACATAAATAGTCTTTAAACCTTTGATAAATGCTCTGCCATTAGAATCCGCTCCTAATTTTAAAGGCATTCTTTTTTTCTGACATTCACTTGATAATAAATCATACACAATTTCATTATAGATTTCTGCAAATGAAATCCAAATCGAATAATGAGCATCATAGCATTGGCTAGGGCGAATTGATTCCTCTTGCAGCAATTTTTGCATTTGTTTGTAAGTATTCATGTACTGATGTTTTTCCATGGAACTGAATGTTAGCAATTTAGTTTTCGCTTCAAGTTCCTGTGCACGTTCAAGTGCGTTAAGATTAATTACATCGCTATAATGTAGAGGTTTGTAAAATGGATTTGGTCTTGTTGTGATATTGTTAAACACAAACTCCAATGCTCGTGGTATAAGTCCAGGTGAAGTAGTGGTTCCTTGCAATGTGTATGATTTTCCTGAATTTGTGGTACCTACAAAATTAAATAATTGCTACTAAATATTTTGTTTATGTGTATGCAAGTGCAGTGTATATGTATTTGTGTGCGAGCGTGTACATGCGTGCTTGTGTGTACATGTGTACACGTCAAAGTGATACATACACATACAAAAAATAATATATGTATATACAGGGTCTTTCAAGACTCACGAGATAAACGGAGATTGTAATGTCTCAATAAAGTTGCATTCAGAAGCGTTACCCGGGTGTCCCCGTGTATTATCTTATTGTTTAAATAATGTAGGAAATTAGGCAAATGAAAGTTCGGTGCGATACTTAATGCACAATCATTGATTATATGTATATGTATATAAATTATATTTTTTACTTGCTGTACACTCGAATGTTTCGACCATCTCTTGGGGTCGTCCTCAGCGAGATCAATGAAGAAAAAAATAAAGTTTCTTATTGTTTAACTTAGGGTAAGCAACAAGGATAAAATGATATATGGAGGCACTCGAGTAACATTTTTGAATGTAACCTAAGAGAATTAATTTTGATCAAAGAACCTTCGATCCATGTCCAACTCTTTGTTTGGATCTCTTGCGAGATAAGCAGCATTGCGTGTAACATCTGACAATATTATTCCGTGATTTGTTGTCTTTTTGTACTATTTTTGTCAACTAATATTGTCAGATGTCACATTCAATGTTTCCGCATGACCAGTTGCCTATCTCGTAGATGATTCGAATGCATAGCTCCTTCAAGATGATTGGAAAACATACTTTTTGAAAATTTGATTATAGAGGTAATATAAACAATTGTCAATACTTCAATAAATATTAATTTTAACACATCTGTTTATAAATTATTTTGCTTATCTAAATAAATACTTTAATCCTGAAAACTTTAATTCTTTTTAAATATCATATAATGTAGAATATTTCTTACCATATGTCATTATAGTGCAATTTTGTCCAGCTAAAAAATCAATCATTAACTGCTGTACCGTTTGCTCGAATAACTCTAACTGAGTGGTCTCTGGTCCAAATGTTTGTGAAAAGGTAAATTTTCGGCATACAATCTCACTTTTGGACTGTTTGGTACTTCCATTATTATCCAGTATTGGGACATTTGTAAGCAACGTCGTAGAATTTGCGATTTTGTATGCTTCTTGCTGTTCTTCTGTTAACTTCAGTTTCTTTGGGAATGGTTTAAGTCTAAGGTATACTTTAATAGTTTGTAATGTTTGTGACTCTGAACGTTCAGATGTATTTTCATTGGTAGAGTTAGCTTCCTCTACTTCATATAAAGAAAGCAAATTCTTTTTTGCATCCTTTGAGGGAAAAGGTCTTTGGCTATATGCCAAAATACTTGGATCTCTGCCAAATAAGTATGACATTTCTTCTTCTGGATTTTGTGATGGATGAATTGAATCCAGTGTATTTTCCATCTGTATTAATTTAACAAGATATATAAATATGTTACAGTATATGTATGTAATGTATTGTATATAATTATACATACATTTTATAATTTTACATTATATATGTATATATACATATATATACATATATATTTCACAGTCAATGCATAAAATGTAATAAATGTCATTGTATTTATGTAAGATTTCAGCAAAAATATCAACTAAAGATGAAATGCCTGCTATTCCTAATAAATGTATTCATTTATGATACATTCTATCTTGTCTAGGGGCAATCTGTTTAATTTTTTCAGTTTTTATTATTTTTAGTATATTGTAGATTTATCCATAATAAGGCAAAGATTTAATAAAATGTACATGTGGCTACAGAGTATGTAACCCTAATGTACACATTCATTACTAGAAGCATTCACTTAAATTGAGGCATCTTTTTTCATTAAATTAGACATAACAATATATACATTTACTAGTAAAAGTTCACAGCTTGAGAATACATTTACTTATCAAATTAAGATGTGTATACATTGATTAAGGATATACATTTAATGAATTAATACTTTGCCTATACATACAAGATAATCATAAGGGTCATAATCTTATAAATTTCTTTAATTTAACAATTCTGACAATATAACTTATACAAATATAAATAACACTATAAAATATTAGAAAATTTAAGAATATAAAGTATTTTAGATTATTATTCATACACACACACCATATACATGCACGTGCAAAATCAATTCTAAAACCGATATAAATTTTACTATTACATACTTATTTAAAAAAACATATTTTCATGCTTGAAAATAAAATAAAATATGTGAGTTTCAACAAACAATAATAGAAGGAACATATGCCTACTACCATTTTATAAAAATACGAATTAATCTATTATAACTTATACAAAATATATAATACAATACCGTTACAAAAATTTGCGTGTAATAAATAAGTTTTTAAGTTTAATTCGTTTTGAAGAAAATTATTTACAGACTGCCTTTATTCTAAAACATACCTTGTTAGTTCCGTTAAAAAAATCTTCTCTTCGTTAAAAGGGTACACGGGTGTGTCACTGAATAGGCAACCAAGCGATTAACACAAAAAGAGTAGATAAATACAAAATACTCAAATAAAACATTTACTTTCGCATACTTGTTCTTACTATATACTCGCTGCGAAAAACGGTCATTTAATTCTTGAATTTTGTTTGAAACAGCGTTGCCAACTATAAATTCTGAACGACGCTAGATGCCTTACTAAAAAAAACTAGACAATATCAACCATTGGCCTAGTTTACGTCTAGGCCTTTTATGGCTCCTACACACAGAACAAGGCAACGCTTACTGCGGCGAAAATTGACGTGAGAGTCAATCAGTTTTTTGCATCTCCACGCTAGATGCAGATAGTCCTGAATTTATCAGAAAAGCGCGACCGACTTATGTCAGTATTGCAAAAATATTAAACAGTATTAAAAATCGTTTGCAAGACGGACTACGAAATTTACCACTCATCCATTAAGCAGTCATTTGTAATACAAATAAATCAGTTCATAATTGACTGCGTCTCGGACCGATTTCTAGCATCGTGGGCACAAGGCTGATGCCTGGATTCACCCTGCATCCGATTTTTGTCGTACGACGGTCTGCAACCAATCAGAAAACAGGATTCCGATGATACGAAGCAAAATCCATCGGAATCCTGTTTTCTGATTGGTTGCAGACCGTCGTACGACAAAAATCGGATGCAGGATGAATCCAGCATTAAGTCACTTGATTGCGATGACCAATCAGAACACTTAACACCAGTCGCGCTCCTCTTACATCAACTCTAGTGCAGTCTAGTGCAGGAACAGAAAACAGATCACTTGTCTTTTACTTCCACCATGGATTAAATCATGTGCTGCAGTTGGTAACGTTGCGGCCTAACCTGTCAGAACCAAAGTAGTGGAGCCGCGGTCGTAAGTAATTTTTTGAGCACGTACGTTGGTTTGCTCCGGTTGTCCGCTGTGCTCGTTGTTGTACAGGACGAATTGTGCAGGTTCGGGCGTTTAGTTCCGTTGAAAAATTTCCTGTAAGGAAACCTTTGGACACCGTCCATTCCGACGTTTGCGGAATAAAGCGGGCTAGATCCGCGTTTTCATACCGAGAGTTATTCCTCGACCGTTGTTATCCTGTTATGTCGTGGTGAACATCGACAAGTGAGTGCGTATTCTTCTTTCAACATTCCATTCACGATAAGCAATGTTTTTTTCTTCCTCCGATGTATTCATTTTTTTTTTCGTTGAGAGAAAAAATAGCTTGGAACGAGAGAATGCGAATAAGCCTTTATTTCAACATCTCTCATTTGCTCGCTCTTTGTCCATGTGTGTGCGTGTGTGTATATGTTGTACGTGTATGTGTGTTTTTATCTGCTTTCTTAGTCTCTCCAAAGGAACAAGTGCATAACACAATATAACGGAATACCCATCGTCGATTAACCTTGCCCTTTTTCAAAGCTTTTTTTCTACGAAGAATTTGGAGTTCGATTCAATAAAATTCCACTCTAACTTGTGATACGTTGATAATATCATTCAACTATCTGAATTTTCGTTTTTTTATCTCGAGTAAAAAAAAATATATTCCATAGAAATAATTCAGGAATAACATAACTGCCTTTAGATGTACAACAGATATGGTTCTTTGTAGTTGAATTAGTGTACATAAATGTATTTAAAACACATATTTGGGCCCATATTCAAAACACTTATTGTAACACATATTAGTACCCATTTAGCAGTGATATATATGTGTGCATCTCTGTGTGTGTGTGTGTGTGTGTGTGTGTGTGTGTGTGTGTGTTTTATATATATAGTTACATATATTAAAGGATTTCAGAAATAAAATTGCACATTTATCAATAAAAGTGTATTCTGAATCTGAGCCGTGAAGTTTGATGAAAATGATAGAGCAAGATAAATAGAAGGTTTTAGTGAAGCAACAAAGAACAGCTTAATATTGCAAAGAAGTAATTTTCAATTTATATTTTATTGCACTGTAATTTATACTCTGAATTGTAACATGTGTAATAAGTTAAAGCGAAACAAATATAGTTTGTTTCATCTCAATTTATTGCATTGTATGCCTGTGTCAAAAGGTTTGTTTGCGTCGCAAAATGTTCCAATATGCTCCAACATTTTACCATAGCTCTTACTCAATCCAATGAGAGCATTGAAGTGAGTAGATGGTATGGTAGGAGCAAGTTAAAACATTTGATATTAACAATCCTTAATTATATATTATGCTTACATCAGACTAGAGACAGAAATTGAGATTAAATTTGACTAATCAAAACAAAGTTTACTAAACTTGATATTAGTTTGCTTTTTTCTGATTGGTTAATTTCAATCTCTCTGTCTCTAATCTATCCATATTAGACTAGAGATAGATATTGGATTGAAATTCAACCAATCAGAAGAAAAAAAAACTGATCTCAAATTTAGTATGATTTGATTGGTTAATTTCCAATCTAATGTCAATTTCTAGTCTGATTGCGGCTTAACTGGCTTTAAATACTGAGGATTGCAAAGATTAGAATTAGAGATAATTGTTTAACCAATGAGAACAAAATCGATTAAAATTAAATTTGTCCAACTAGTCAAATTCTAATCTCTTTAAGGAGGCCATTTAGACTAACTTCGATTAACTTTAATCGACAATTAACTCAATCGACAGAATCACTTAAATCAACATGTCTAATATACAATTCGTTGTTCTTAATCTTTTTCAATTATATTAAATAATTCTATTAATTAATTCGATAGTTTTATTCATATTATTTAATAAAATAATACCAATTAAATTAATCGGAGTTGGTCGAAAATGAGCTTTAGTTTGCCACTCTTAAGACCAGAATACAGATCTTTGCATAATACGTAAAGCATAAAGGTATATCCACACAAATTTGCATTGTCACATAAATGTATGCATAAAGAAAATTATCCAATCGCATTTTTCGTGCATCTTTATAAAAGAAATGTGATTGGATAATTTTCTTTATGTATATGTTTATGTAGCGATGCAAGTTTGTCTCTGAATATACTTTAAGAAAGTCAACTATTAATGTCTTTTATTTTATATATACTTTAAGAAAGGAAGAAAATGGAAAAGTTTCATTACTTCATTTCCTTATGCATTATGCATTATGCAAGACTCTATGCTCCTGCCCTTAATCTTCAATGTATAGTTTGATGCGAGATTTAGAAGAAATATCCAATGTTAAATTTACATTTATTTCTACAGAAATTATAGTAGCATACAGTAACACTGACGCTCACTCGACAAGCATACAGAAACAAGATGTCAGGGCACAGAGGCGGCGGAGGGGCTGGAAGTCATCAAGGTGGTCCTCCAGGTCTCAAACAGATTGATTTGGATCAAATTTGGGGAGATTTGCGTGAAGGCATAGAGCAAGTTTATAACAGACAGTGTATGTCCAAGCCGAGATACATAGAGCTGTACACGTATCCTTTATATCATGGAAGATATTTCTTATTTTTCCTTTTTTGTTATTGTGTAAACTTATTACTCTGACATATTTTCTTATTACATTGTAAAAAAAATTCTACAGACATGTATATAATTATTGTACAAGCGTTCATCAGCAATTGACTAGAGCATCAACTAAAAGTAAAAAGGGACAAATTCAACAAGGAGGTGCGCAGTTAGTAGGTTTGGAGCTGTACAAACGTCTGCGTGATTTTCTTAGGAATTATCTTATTAGTTTACTCAAAGTAAGTATATACAAATATTATGCTTTTAATCAAAAGAGTTAAATAAATACTACCTATATATATATATATATATATATATATGCAGGGTTGGTGTTACTTTGTAAAAGTAACGTATTACCGTTACCATCACTTAAATAGTAATGATTTGTTATTTTTTCATTACTTTTTTGTAATGTTAAAGTAAGATATTAGATTTAAAAATTATATTATTTAATAGTCAATATTAATTGTGTAAAAATCAATATTAAAATTAAAAATTCCAGTCTTATAGCAAGCTTTTCTTTACATTATATTAAACTTATACTATATTCAACTTATATCTAATAAAACTTTAGTAATTCTGTATATTAATATTTTTATTTTTTAATATACGGTTATCTTTAAGAAATTAAATTGTAATTTGTATATATATATAAACGCAGATTTTATTAAAAAATCTAATTAAATATTGTTTTTAAATATTAATGTCATTATAATATATAATACATTCCAATATTCGCTGATAATACTGAAAATTTCTAATCCATGTTAGATGTATGCTACAGATTTTCAATATTTCAGTACAATGATTATTAAAATACAGCCTAAAATATAAAGTACAAAATATTTTTTGATATTTAAGTTTCTGTTATAAAATATTTCTAATAAATTAAAAATAATGTGGTCTATTAAATAGTTATAAAGATAATAAATGATTAATATAACGATAAAAATAACAGTTAAAATCATTACTGTGAAAATGTAACGACGTTACTGAAAAACAAGTAACGAAAACATAATAATAGCGCATTACTTCCCAATTCTGTATATATGTATATGGACTTTATGTATATAAGTGTGTGTATATATATATATATGTATATACATATGTGTGACGAGCAGCTTTCAAAATGCGTTTTGTCCAAAATGTATAATTTTCAGTAAACGAGAAAAAAAGCCATAAGAGAACTGCGCGCCTTACAGAAAATAACAGTTTGTCAATCATTAAGTTGTGAAATGTTCAACAAAATTGCTAAACAGTTGCTAAAAATGTTAAACAAATACATTTTGTTTGTCTCTAATCAAAGGACATAACGCACATTAAACGTTTAAATTTTTTCAGCATATAAATTTACACTGAAAAAATGCTTTTTGAATATTCCAAAGTTGTTTATAATATGGGTCTTTTAATATTGAACACAATGCATTTCTAACTCAAAAAATGATATTTTGGACAAAATGCGTTTTAGAAATCTACTTTTCACACACACATGCATACACGCACACACGCATATATCATATGCTTGCAGCATGGTATCGACTTGATGGACGAAGACGTACTACA
This sequence comes from Trachymyrmex cornetzi, assembly GCF_001594075.2. Lineage (NCBI taxonomy): Eukaryota > Metazoa > Arthropoda > Insecta > Hymenoptera > Formicidae > Trachymyrmex > Trachymyrmex cornetzi. Next base: position 726,485 of record NW_017300079.1, on the reverse strand, counting down.
GTTCTATACGAGACAATGGGAGGAATATCAATTTAGTAGTAAAGTGTTAAATGGTGTATGTGCATATCTCAATCGCCATTGGGTACGGAGAGAATGTGAGGAAGGCCGCAAAGGAATTTACGAAATTTATCAATTAGCTCTGGTTACATGGCGAGATAATTTATTTAAACATTTAAATAGACAGGTAAATGCTATTCTTGCAAACATATCAACATACGTATGTTTATTATGACATAAAATAAACGTAAAATCTGTGCTTTCTTCCAGGTTACTAACGCAGTGCTTAAATTAATCGAGAGAGAACGTAATGGTGAAACGATAAATACCCGATTAGTCAGCGGTGTCATCAATTGTTATGTAGAATTGGGTTTAAATGAAGAAGACCCTGGTGCAAAAGGACAAAATCTAACTGTGTACAAAGATTCATTTGAAAACATCTTTCTCGAGGATACTGAAAGATTCTATTGTCGCGAAAGTTCAGAATTTCTTAGACAAAATCCTGTAACAGAATATATGAAAAAGGTATTCTCAAAAAAGAAGAATATTAATAAGTATGCAAAGATTATATTTTCCTCTTCTTTCTATTTTACTCTTTTCTCCGTACAGGCGGAACAAAGATTATTGGAAGAACAGAAGCGAGTGCGTGTTTACTTACATCAAACGACTCATGAGCGACTGGCGAAAACATGCGAGAGGGTACTTATCGAGAAGCATCTGGACATATTCCATTCTGAATTCCAGAATCTTCTGGATGCTGATAAAAATACGGATTTGGGTAGAATGTATCAGTTAGTAGCGAGAATACCAAATGGCCTTGGAGAATTAAGAAATCTTTTAGAAAGTCATATTGCTAATCAAGGTCTCGCAGCTATAGATAAATGCGGAGACTCGGCAGCTAATGTATATATTTTATTTAATATAACTATGATTATAAATGAAATATGAATGGACCAAAAGCTGACTGCCCTTTCTATTTACAGGATCCGAAAATTTATGTGAATACGATCTTGGAGGTGCATAAAAAATATAATGCTTTAGTGCTGGTCGCATTTAATAATGATAGTGGCTTTGTTGCTGCCCTGGACAAGGCTTGCGGACGATTTATTAATAGTAATTCTGTTACAAGGGCAGCAAATAGCAGCAGTAAGTCACCTGAACTATTAGCTAAATATTGTGATCTGCTGCTTAAAAAGAGTAGTAAAAATCCGGAAGAAGCAGAACTTGAAGATACTCTTAATCAAGTTGTAAGTATATTTAGAGTATATATACTTCTTAATATTTTTTGTTTAAATTCTTCTGTGAAGAAACGATACAAATCTGTATTAATCTCTACATTGATTATTTTCTCTACAGATGGTAGTGTTTAAATATATTGAAGATAAGGATGTATTTCAAAAGTTTTATAGTAAGATGCTAGCGAAACGATTGGTTCAGCATATGTCTGCTAGCGATGACGCAGAAGCTTCCATGATTTCTAAGTTGAAACAAGCTTGTGGATTTGAGTATACTTCAAAATTACAACGCATGTTCCAGGTATATATGTAACATATTATTTAATTATATATACAAAGTATTTTTAAAGTATAAGATTGAATTTTTCTATTTTACTCGTCATATTGATTAAAATCGTCGTATAAACAATATTATATTTCTAAGTATTTATTTGTAAAAATAAATTTTGATTTAGATATTTCTTATAATGTAAAATATTGAGAATTAACTCGATATTTATAGGTGTGTGCGTGCGCGCGCGTGTGTGTGTATTTATATGATCTTTTTTAAGATACATAAAAATATAACTGTAAAAGTTTCTTTTAGGAATTTTATAGATTGCATGTAATTTGATTTGAGATTTTCTTGTTATATAGGACATTTTGTTAAGAATTATCAGAAAAATATAATAGTATAATTGTAATAATTAATCTACAGGATATTGGCGTATCAAAAGATCTAAATGAACAGTTCAGGAGGCACTTGACAAATTCTGCTGAACCTTTAGATATAGATTTTAGTATACAAGTTTTATCATCTGGTTCATGGCCATTCCAACAATCGTTTACATTTTCTTTGCCGACTGAGGTAAAGTATATCGAAAATATTAAATTTTTTAATCCTTTTGAGATCTTCACTGATGATTTATAATTTATAATTTTCATTTGCAGCTTGAAAGATCTGTACATAGGTTTACTACTTTCTATAGTTCGCAGCACAGCGGCAGAAAGTTAAATTGGCTATATAACATGTCTAAGGGAGAATTACATACAAATTGTTTTAAGAACAGATACACATTGCAAGCATCGACTTTCCAAATGGCAGTTTTGTTAGCGTATAATGGATCTACATCGTGGACAATACAACAACTGCAATATGCAACACAAATAAAGATAGATTTTTTACTACAGGTAATATACAAAATCATTTTAAATAATCCATTTAGATTTCTCGAAAACTATGGTAAATACGGAAAAATGTTTCAAACAAAAGTTGTATAATTTGGAGAGGATCAAATGCTAACGCTATGGTACTATAACTTTCAAATCTTAAAAAATTCTTAAAGAAAAAGAATTTTATGTTTGTAATGTTTTGAAAAGCTGTTGAGGTAAGCTACAAGAATATGTAATGAAAAAATGGAGGTAAATTGTTAAATTTTATTTTAAAAATTCAATGACTTTGACCTGAGCTTAACAACGCTACTCAAGGTTAAATCAATGGTACTTTCTTATGTCCACTCTGAATCATACAACTTTTGTCTGAAATATTTTTCCGTACTACTAAAGTTTTCGAAAAATCTTAATGCATTATTTAAAATGGACATTTCTGTACAATCAGCAATTAAAAGATTGCAACACTTTTTTTTAATGGATTTTGGAATGCAGCCTATTCATCGAGCGATTAGTTCTTACTTATGGCTCCATAAATAAGAACCAATCGCTCGGTGAATGGGCTGCATTTCAAAACCCATTAAAAAAAAGTGTTGCAACCTTTTAATTGCTAGTTGCTGACTGTACAATCTAATTAGCGGTAAGTAATATAGCAATATAAAATACTAAACATTTCTTCGCATAGGTTATTCAAATACTTTTGAAAGCCAAGCTTTTAACTACAGCTAGCGATGATGTAGCTGAACTGACCCCGTTATCGACGGTAGAACTTTTTACAGGATACAAGAAGTATGTCACTTCTATATATATCTAATTACTATTTGTAGCAATTGGTATAATATTTATTTGTTTAACAGCAAGAAATTAAGGGTCAATATTAATATACCGATGAAGACGGAATTAAAAGTTGAACAAGAGACTACGCACAAACACATAGAAGAAGATAGGAAACTTTTAATTCAGGCAGCAATTGTTAGAATTATGAAAATGCGGAAAGTATTGAAGCATCAACAGTTGGTAGCAGAAGTATTGAATCAATTAAGCTCTAGATTCAAACCGAGAGTACATGTCATTAAGGTGAGTTTTTTGTGAAGCAAAGATTTTATTCTCCATATTATACATACATAGGGTGAGCAAAAGTCCCGGACTGGTGAAATATTTCGAAAATGAAGTATTTTTAAGAAAAAGTGTACACACACATACACAATTTAATAAACATACATATTTAAAAAAAATTTTGTAAACGTGATATTACTAATTTAACTAAATATAAGAATAATAACAATAAGAACGCAATCATAATACCAATATGTTTTTCTAACGATATTCTTCTTGCAGAAATGTATAGATATTTTAATTGAAAAAGAATATTTGGAGCGCACAGAAGGTCAAAAGGACACTTATAGCTATTTGGCATGATCAGGAGAACGATGCAGCAACAAACACAAAATAAAAACAACGTATACACTTACTTCACTCACTCACATTGATATATATGTATCAGACTATTTATTTAAGGTCTCGAGTGTAATTCCCTATTTTTATTCTGTACATGAATACCTTTGTACCATATTGTCATTCTGGTCGCATTTAGAATTTGGCTTTTTATATATCTTTTAAAAGATATATGGATATAACATAAAAAAAATGTTAATAAAATTATTTCGTAATTATATTAGCCAGTGCTAGATGTATTACTGTCTGTGCTGTTTTTCAAAATGAAATATTTTTTATTAAAATTGACTATATTTTTTTTCAGTGTAGTGACAAGAAAATTATACAAATTTTCATATGTAGAATTAATGTAAAATGTATTTATAAAACTGATCGATTGATTTATACATTTATAAATATTTAATACTTGTTATAGCGAAGGTATTACATTATTTATATATATATATATGTATAAAATAAAAGAATGTACAAAATTTTTGCGAGCACATAGATAGTAATGCATTTTAGCAAAAGTTCAACTCTTACAGTAGACATAAGCCAGAAAGTTTTATAACATTATATGTAAAATTCTATCATAATAATAGCAATTTAAATGTCTGTGCGATAGTATGAATTCTACGTGTCCTAGATAGAATATTTAAAATTATGAAAATACAAATCTGCTAATGGTTTTTTTTTTGAAAATATATTAACACCAATTTGCACGATTAGCACGATTGCTTAAAAAAAATGAATATTTTATAAAATTAAATTTAAGAGAGTGTATATGTGTGTGCATGTGTGTGCGCGTGTACGTGCATATATATATATATATATATATAATTTGTTCTATACACACAAAATCTTGCAGATACCATCTTCAATTATCTTTTGATCGAAGCAGGATTGGAAGATTAACATGCCGATTAACTTAATGTTGATTAATTAATTGAGTGTTTCTATAAGTTTGTATAACTTTTATTGCTGAAAAGATTTGAGAGAAACGCTTAATGTTGATACAATATGGAAACGGTAAGAATATTTATGGTGTGTAATAGAACTTACAGAAGAAAAAATATATACATAAACGAATAATAAACGTAAGTTACAAGTGGTGCTTATGTGAATCTTAACTTTAGTGCTCTCAATAACGGTCAGCAAGAGTTATAGATCCTGTAATTATAAACGTTCATAATCGTTACGATCATCTCGAAATTGAGTTTTAAAACTCAATGTGTATAGAAATAAACGAGAGAGAGAGAGAGAGAGAGAGAGAGAGAGAGAGAGAGAGAGAGAGGGAGGGAGAGAGAGAGAGTGCGTGAGTGAGAGTGAGCGCGTTTAGAATTTTTAAGTATACGTATCATGATCCTAGGTACTCGGATATTATGACATTTTTCATAGCATATTATCATTGATAAAAATTTGAAGAGCGAGTAGAATAAACTGAGAATTACTTATTGTAATTAAATTTAATCAAATATTGTATTAACATATATACTTGCCCACAGGGTGAGTAGCAACGTCTACATATTTAGCGCTATACAGAAACATTAACTTAGTGTATTTTATTAAAGTGTAACTATGAATTTCTTTTTCAAATTATTAAAGCATTAACGTAATGTTATTCGAGCTATAGGTTGTGCAGAGGGATACTGACTTCATCATACGGTCTTTATCCATATACATGTGATATTTGCTATTATTTAATATTTCTATGTAAAAGAAGCAATTTCAACGAATTGTTTGCGAAAATAAGTTTGTTTGCTTTTTGTAAATTTAGACCTTTACTATAATATATGCAATATTTAGATCAAAGATTTACAATCCTTTATTCACAAAAGGAATACTAACATTTATTTGTATCGCTCAGTGAAATATACTATTGATAATTTTCATGAGATATATATTTTTTAAATTCGCACGACTCATTGCATGACGTCTTTGGATGCGTCACAATTATTATATATAAGAGCAAATAATATTAGATATTTATATTCCGCGTTGAGAGAGAGAGAGAAAGAGAGAAAGATACACGGCAAAATCTGATGCTTCAAATTTTTGTATATTCTGAGTTTGTTATTGTCAGTTATTATTTCTTACACTATACACAAAAGTAACAAATAAATTGTGACGAGACATTTGAAACTGTCAAAGTATAAAACGACTTTACAACTTACTGAAAAAAAAAAAACATTTAAAAAATCTAGTGCTAACTTCACACCCAACATTACGATCGAATTAGTTCTGAATAACTCATTTTCCAGATAATATGCATATATGTCTAAAAATGAGACATAAGACGTCTAGACGTTTGTAACTTCGAAACATTTGATTGACCAATCAGAAGAAAGAATTTTACAAATTTATCAATGAAAGGTTGCGATCCACTTAACGTTACAAATGCTTCGAAGTTTTTGATTAACTAATCGAAAGAAAAAATTTTACTGACCAATGAAAGAATGCTTTGAAGTATTCGTAGCATCAAGTGGACTGTAACCAAAGAATGCTTCAAAGCACTTGTAGCATCACGTTGATTGTATGTATCCTAAATTGTCAAATTCACTGAAAGATTATAAAATCCCTACTATGCTGAATTTAAGTCCAGTATGGTAAAATAAACAAGTATATTATTTTAAGAAATTATAAGAAAAGATTTTAACGAAAGTATATTTATATACATATACAATTAACATGGATACGCGAAGTACAATTACAGCCAAGGTAAAATAATTTGCATATATAACTACTTTTTCTTAGAAATTATTTTCTATTAAATTATTCAAAAAAGAGATATATATATAGTTCTATAAAATGTAACAAATTGGAAAGCATTTTTATATTACAATAAGTAAATAAAAATACTAAATAATAAAAACTATCTTAGGTATTTTATGTACTAACATGGACATTTGTTGCAAGCTACTATTTTGTATGGGGTAGTAATGAGTCGAGCATATCTGTCGCATCTATCGATGAATCTGGTTGGAACACAGATGAAATTTTTGTAAATGAACTTACTCGTTAAAAAACAACAGAATGAGAAAGGATGATATGAAGGCATTCAATACTGCAGTTTCTTACAATTGGATACTACTTTAAATTGTATAATAACTTTATTCATTTCTCATCTTTAATCATGAGTTAGCAAGAACAGATAGTAATTTTATACTCAACTAAAGATCCTTGCACGAAATCTAATGTATAAATAAATATATCTTTGTAGTCCGCAATCATAAAATATACAATATACTATATATCAACATCTGTTTTTTTACATACATTATTTTTATTCAGAGACTATAGACTCTGTATACGTATATGTGTGTGCGCACGCAACATGCACGCACGCATACAAAACTAATGATTTTATTAACAATTTGTTTACATGTGCTTATGTACATGCATAATATACACATGTGTGTGTATGTGTCTGTGTATATTACACATACACACACAAACATATATATAAAATTCTATTATTCATCTTTGTTACTAATTGAGGTATCACTTTCATGTACAGAATTTTTTTCATTCACGCTATTTTTTTGATTATTTTGAAGCTGCGCTTGCCACATTGCATGATAGGTAGTAGTACTATGTGAAATCAATTCTTCGTGTTTGCCTCTTTCAATGATTTCACCATCTTTTAAGACAAGAATTTCATCCGCATGAATTATTGTGGATAATCTATGAGCTACAATGATAGTAGTTCGTCCAGCGCATACTCTGTTTAATGCTGCTTGTATATTACGCTCTGCCTGCGTATCCAAAGCGCTTGTAGCTTCATCAAGTAATACTATCTTTGGCGCCTTTAATATTGTGCGTGCAATTGCAACACGTTGTTTCTCACCACCGCTTAGCCGAAGACCTCTTTCGCCAACCTAAAAAAAAAAATAGTCACTTAAGAAAATAAGCAAACATACAATAAAAGAATTAATACAATTTTATTTTACGTAATTTTATTGAACTATAAACATAGATTCGTTTTTTTTATAGTTGCATATCTATAAACTTATTTACACATGAACGAAGTTTATGAGACAAGAAAAGGCAAAGAGATTTAGTAAAATTAAAAAATTACATAAAAAAAAGGGTATTCAGACAAGTCAATAGTTTTAACAAACCTGTGTTTCGTAACCGTTTGGAAATGTAAGAATCCTCTCATGGATATCTGCATATTTTGCAGCAGCAATTATATCTGCTTCTGGAGCATCGATACGACCATATTGAATATTATATCTTATAGTATTATTAAATAAAACTGTGTCTTGTGGCACAACGCCTATAAATTGTGAAAATAAATTATGAGATATCCATCAAAAATTTAACTTAATAGACAATGATAAAAAATGTTTGATGTAAAAGTACCTATGTTACTTCTGAGAGACGTCTGTTTGACAGTCTTTACATTCTGTCCATCAATTAAAATCGCGCCTTGTTCTACATCATAAAAGCGAAATAGTAATCGTATTATGGTACTCTTTCCAGCACCAGATGGACCAACTAGCGCCAATGTTTTTCCCGGAGGTACAATAAAGCTGATATTTCTAAGCACGAGTTTCTCAGAACTATATCCAAACGATACATTCGAGAATTCCACTTGTCCACGCTTAACATCCAATAATTCAGCCCCTGGTGCATCTATTACCTCTTGCTCTTCCCGAAGTAATTCAAACATATTTTCCATATCGACGAAATTTTTTTGAATGGCTCTTGATAGAAAGAATTATTCAAATAAATAAAGAGATAAAATTGTCTAAAATAATAGCTTATAAAATATGATCAATTAATAATATATATAAATCACAATTCTCTGCAACAATGCATGTGTTATATATATATAAATACGTCTATTTTTTAATATATATTACCTGTAATATGTACCAAACCAATTTAGCGGTACATAAAGTTGTACTATATAACTAGCGAACAATACATAGTCGCCAATTGTTAAACCTTGATGGAAGACAACCTGCAAGAAAATCAAATTATCATTGTAAATATCTCGTTACTATACAAATCCTTATGTTTACATAATAATTGTAATTTTTATCCACAAGTACTAGCCATATGTAAACATAATAGCGATCCAAGTAATAATCCACCAGAGATAATTATATTTTGCAAAATATTTAAGATATTCAGCGTAATCATTGATTTCCATTCTTGTACTTGGAAATCTAAAATTGCCTTTCTATAGCTTTCCACTTCGTATGCTTCGGCACCGTAATACTTCACTGTTTCAAAGTTCAATAAGCTATCAACGCTACGTGCTTTCTGTGCGTTGTCAGCCAAATTCATACGTCTTTGAAATTTTGTACGCCATTCCGTAACCACAATTGTTGCAGCTAAAAACAAATAAGATATTAATAAAGGAATGATTTGAATTTGTATTTCGTGATCCGCTTATTGTGACAGTGACTAAATTTACATGGCACCTTCAATCAGGTTTAATAACATCCGTAGTTATGAAACTGGCCAATCACAATCATTCCATTCTTCACAGGAATAGCTGTGATTGGTCAGTTTCATAATTATAGATATTATTAAACCCGATTAAGGGCCATAGTTCTGTTGCAAATGTGAACAGGGCTTAATTAGCAAAAGATTTTTAATTTCAATGAGTATTGCTATTATTATGTATCAGTATCTATTATTATTATTATTATTGTTATTATTAATATTATTATTATTACTATTATGCTTACCAATATAAAGAACCATAGTTACAAAAACGATGAGGCCAAACCATTTATTAAATGCACTGATGAAAAACAAAACAGCTACAATAATATCAATAATAGTTGGGAGAATTGAAAAAAGAATATAATTGAGCAAATTATTGATTGAGTCTGTGCCACGATCCATAATTCTTAATACTTCACCAGTTTTCCTTCCAAGATGCCAGCGCAAGCTCAATCCATGTAAATGCCTAAAAAAAATATATTTAAAATTATAAATATATTTATAATTAAAATTTTTAATTATAATTATGTTATATTTTATATGTTATAGCATTTATAGTTATTAATTATAAATATAAATTTTATTCTGTTTATAATCGAGATTCATAATTGGGGAGTAACGCGTTTTTGTAACGTCGTTACCGTAAGGTATCGCCTTTCGGTAACGATTGTTACTTTTTCTGCTTGTAACAGTAACGGTAATATCGTCACACTTTTCAAATAATATAATTATAACGAATTCAACTATTATTTTTATCGTTAGTTTAATTTATCTTTATATCTCTATTATATCGCTTCTAAATGCCATGGCTGCGTTTAGCAGAGAAAGCAGCTTTGCAGCTGTTGTGTAAAATTCTTCAATATAAGATTGGTTTTTGCTTATTTTTTTTTTTTGGTTCCTTGTGGATCTAAATATACAAATCGATTATATATTGAAGAATTTTACAACAGTTGCAAAGCTGCTTTCTCTGCTGAATACAACCATGGAAGGTCCTGTTAACACAGTGCGATAGCAGACATCCACTTACATCAGTCAATGCCTAGTAACCTTTCATTGCTTTAACAATGAGAATATTTTATTTTAAATTGGCCAATTAGCGATGATGAAATAAAAAACTAACTTAAAAAAGTTAATAAATTAAGTTAAAAATTATTAACTTATTAATTAATTACTAATCAATCTTGACAAAAAGTAACAGTAATGCGTTACTTTTACAAAGCAATGTTCTCAATCCTGTGTTTAATATGTATTATAAAAATATAATGTAATCGCAATTTTGTTTCCAACACAATTTTAATGCTTAAGAAACAAACTTTAATTTAAATTTACCTGAATAATTCTAACTCCACTTCACGAGTACTATATTGTTGAATACGAATCCAGAGAAAGGACCTTAAATTGTTCAACAAACCCATACCTCCAGTACCACCACCTTGTAGAAATTTAAATGTTACGTATAACAATACTATATCCCACCTGCAAAACATTGTAATTATAGAAATAACATTTTTATAAGTTAATAAAAGTGCATAATGAAAAGCTTAGTTATGTACCTAAATTCCACAGGAACAATAGAAACACTGTCTACAATTTTTTTATTATAAATTGGTACATAAAGATTTATCAAACGTCCAGATAGCAGCAAAGCGAAGCAAAATATTACTCTCAACTGAAGTAAATAATCTGACTTTGGCCATAAAAACGGCGCTAAAATTTTTATTTTGTACCATAAATTTCTCCATGTAGAAGTATTATCTGATCTCTACAAAATATTGTTGTATGAGTACTCTCAATCGTATACTACAGCATAATTACTTGTATTGCTTACTCTTTGTTGATAATATCGTGATCGTGTAACTGTGTCATCATTAAGCACACGATAATCAGTATCAAAAATGCTGGCAATGCCAGGAGCTCGTAAACCAAGAGCAAAAATCAACAAGTTACTAACATACCGCAAAATAAATAGAGCCATTTCGATTTGATCTGTTAAGCTATAAAAAAAATCAAAATTAGATAAATTAATTCTGGAACAAATGGAATGAAAATTGATTTTTAAAGATATATTGTCCTTTTTGTAGAAAATTTCTTTGCTTTTAATATTGACTTACGAATTCAAGTGGAACCACCATTCAAGCTTTCCAATATTAATCAAAACAAGATTTTCAGCGACAAATGCTAATGTCCAAAAACCTAGTAGCACTAATCCATGACCATGTGGTGGCACACTTGGCAATAATTTATGTCTTTCAACTTTCAATATATAAATTGAGTATGGATAAACAATTGCTGTCAATACTGTTGTTAATATCTATAAAAAATGTTAACATTTATACTACTATAAATTAATTCAAATTATCAATGTGAGTCACAGCAGTTATTGATACTAAAATACAAATAATAATTAACAAATACTAGTTCGCAGTAGCAGTACAAACTGCTATTGCAAACATATTGTATTTGATAATTATTATTTGTATTTTGGAGTCAATAATTGCTGCGGCTCACATTGGCAATTTAAGTTGATTTGTAATTTATCTGTTGAACCAAATAAATATATATTTGTTATATATAATTTATGCTACTAATAAACTATAAAACAAATTAATTGTTTGCTTTCTTATTCTTTGGAGTAAAATATGCAAAAAATGTCTAAAAATTAAAAAACTTTACAAATAAATATCATTGTTTTATAACGGATAAAATATTAGAAAAACAATTTATTTATGCTACTAATAAACTATAAAACAAATTAATTGTTTGCTTTCTTATTCTTTGGAGTAAAAGCACAAATATGCAAAAAATGTCTAAAAATTAAAAAACTTTACAAATAAATATCATTGTTTATTATTTTATCATTGATAAAATATTAGAAAAACAATTGAAGTCATCCTATACAGTGTATACACAATAAATAAAAACTGTAACTTCAATATACCAAAGGCTCATATTATATATAAGTATAATTCTCACCATATATCCGTAGACCTTTCTATCATCCAAGACTGTAGCTTGTAAAATTATTCTAATTATACTTAAAATGGGAACAAGATACAATACAAACTTTTGTAATGTATATAGTTTGCTTCTTGGTAATGTATTCTCATCAGTTTCGGTTCCATACTTGCGATATATCCAAAGTTGGATCGATCCAAATATAATTAAATATAAAAAAATTATACTCGTACAGACAGTATCCATGAAACATTTAGACACGCCATGGTCTATCCAGATATCATCAAAAGTTATATTTGGTGGACAATATCTCATTATAGTCATATTGCTAGACATCTGTGTTATCAGTCTTTAATATTGTTATATCACTCAATATCTCTTCTGATAATTGTTCAGTTTATGATACACAATCACAAAAATGAATAAAAAATATACCAATCGACGCAGTCGATTCTTTCGTGAAACGAAAGAATATAGCAAAAATAAGTGTCGCTCTGCTCCAAGAATCGAGATATTAATCTCTTAAAGATAACGATTATTCAGGTTAAGAAATCTGTCACAATCACACAACATTAACTTCTTCAGTGTGTCAAACAGTGATGCACATTTTGATTTGGCTCCCGGCAGTCGGCACCAGTGATGCACATTTGGCATTTGGCTCCCGGCACCACGGAAAACCCGCCCCACCACTTTTACCCCCACCAAGCAGGCACCGAGTCGGCCAACTTCGCCGCTGCG
>NW_017300079.1:593138-711475 GCF_001594075.2 Trachymyrmex cornetzi | reverse complement strand
GCGAGACAGCGAGAGAGAGAGAGCGTCTGTCCTTCTCGCTCTAATACTCGCTTGTGTGTTTACAAGTTACTGGAACGAGAAGAACGGACACTCTCGCTGTCTCGCTCGCTCTCGCGCAGCGGCGAAATCGGCCGACCTCCATCCTCCATGGTCAACTCGGTGGCCTCCGTGCTAGTAAGTGTCTGCTTGGTGGGGGGGTTCCGTGGTGCCGGGAGCCAAATGTGCAATGTGCATCACTGTTGCCAAGTGATTTCGAAAATTAAAAAAGTGAGCAGATTCATTAGAATATTCGTAACTTTCATAAATTGCTTTTCATTTACACTGATTCTTAGATAAATCTCATTTGTGATGTCGTAACTCAGAATGCGCGTTCCTTTTCATTCGTTCTGCATTCTGACAAATAAGAGATTCAACTGAATTTTTATCTACAATCTGCACAATCGAAACCGTGTGCTTTAGCGAATTTCGTAGACTCACTGTAAAAGTAAGGTTATGAATCTGTATAACTTAATGTTATCAATGTCGTTACGTGACAACTTTTTACCAAAGTAAACAAGTAGACATCATTAATTTGAGTATGAATTACTCAGCTCACTTCAGACTCAGTTTTTATGTGTAAATGGAAAGCAGCTATAATTTAATTGGTCCATATCTAATGAATATTCTCATTTTTGTAATTTTCACCTTATTTCAAGATACACAATCGATTCTCCGATTGGCTGTAATCAAATTGGCTACTGCACATCCCTCAAGTTGTTTTATTCAGCTATCTCAACTATCTCCTTCCATCATGATTTCGCCATGGAACAAATCTATAAAATCAACGTATGCGCACTGTGCAGTTCGCTACGTTATATGATATAACAAGTTTTGTAACCTCAATTTTGGTGAATTTTACGGTTAATTTCTCACAGAGCAGACGTTTTTTTTTACCAGATTTGTTCGCGTTGTGGAAAAGCGCTTCGAATGAGTTTCATTTCATCAAAATTTGAACCGAAAAAAGGTAAATTAAATAATTACCCATGGAACATGTCTGATGACATATTAGCAAAGGAAAAGGAACTTCATAGATTGAATCATAATCTCCATCTAAAAGCACATGAAGTAATGAAGACTGTTGATTCAATCAAATATGTTCATGCCGGCGAAAATTTATTTAGCGATGTAAATCCATTGCTTCCAAAATTTGTGGTGAATGATGCAAAAATTATATACTCAAAAGATGTAACACCAAAGATAAATAAACAGTTAAAGACATTAGTTAAGGTTTCTGACATTCCATCAGAATGTATCAATGACAATGAGATTCCGAAAAAGGATAATAACATGGAAAATAAAACTGTTATTACTTTGCTCAAAGGCAAAATAGATATGTTGTATAATAAATTAGAAGTAATGCAACTAGAGTATAATAATAAGGTAATATCTTATCTTGTTTTATCGCTTAACAGATTACTGTTATTTTATTGCTTGATATTTGCACCAGTTATACATAAATAGCGTTCGAAAAAATTAAAATAAATAATTGCTTTGCGATGAATGTTTCTTGATTGTGTGCAGTCCCAAGCTGGTGACACACAATGCTCGTTTTCCTGCTGGATTGCTAGCTGGATTATAATCTTGTCACCATACTGGCTGTGATGCTGGCACTGCAGCCAATACGGTGCCCCCCCAGCCAATACGGTGGCAAGATTTTAATCCAGCCTCTGAGGGCTACTTTTAAGTTCGTCGTAATCGGCCGATTAGTCCATTGGAATTGGCCAATCACATCTACTGTCAAACGAAATGATGAATGCAATTGGCTAATTCCAATGAACTAATTGGCCGATTACAAAATCGGCGAATTTTTAAGTGGCTCTAAGAAGCAAAAAATGGCTATTTTAACATTTTATTTTATAAAATAATTTTGTTTACATATAGTGCGATTATTATAAAGAATTAGAAGTGGAAAAGAAGAAACTCGATGATGTCCAAGTTAAATTACGCAATCAAATAGAAACTTTAAACGATACAATTACAAAGTTGGAACGTATAAATTCAGATATACTATCAGACTCTCAAACTTTGAGTAAAGAAAATATTATTTTGAAGAAGGTATATTTACATTCTTTTTGTTACATACACACACGCGCGCGCGCGCACACACACACACACACACACACACATATTATATACTTATATATAAAATTACACTAGCTTATTAAATATATTTTCTTTTAGGACTTAGAAAATCTTAGAAAAGAGATACGAACATTAAATCAACAGTCAACCAATCTTGACGTGAGATTAAATAAATCTCTAGATAGCAACGAGAAACTTCGAAATGAATTAAAATGTAGCCAGATAAAAGAGAAGGTATAATGAAGTAATTTGAAGTATGTTTAAATCGATAATTATTTAAAATACACGGGCGTTACTACGGAACTTGATAAAAATATACTCATTCTATATATACCCGGGTATCCAAGTATACAGGTATTTCAGCCTATATTGACAGCTCTGTTAATAATGTTAAACAAAGATAAAATGATTCACTGTGTTATACTGTGTCATCTTTTTTGCTGGATAACATTATATTTTTATCAAATTTCATCGTGACATCTGTATTTCAAATAAATGCCTTTAAGGGGATCCTAAAGATGATTAGTCATATTGTAAATATAGCACTTATACACAAACGATTTATATGTCATTAGGTATGGTCCATTTGATACTACAAATGCTTCAAAACTTTTAATTGACCAATCAGAAAATGCTTCAAAGTATTCGTAGCATCAAATGACACATCATTACATACTACTACATTGGGTTCACTTACACACTGTAACAATTGCTCACTGCTAATCACAGCTACTTCTGTGTAGAGAATTTTTTTCTAGCGCTGTGATTAGCTTGTGCGCAAGTGGCTCGTGTGCAATTGATATACATCTTACTACATTAATATTTCACGCACATACATTTTCATATAACAATAACATTTTAATTAGACGTCTAAGTTCAATTTTAAGAACTCCATATTGTTTCTTCATACAAACTACTAGTCTGTGGACCACAATTTCATAAATATAGATCGATTGCATAGCTTTTATATAAAGCAAATGTTGTTACGACGTGATAGCATTTGCTTTGGAGCGTTATATTGGATTAAGAAATGATAAAGATCTCAATTTTGAAATTTTTTATTCTTAGCATAGACTTCACCTCACAGACACGTATTAATGTATACACTTTAATCCTGAAAAAGGATTTTCGAATCACTAAAAAAGGAAAAAGTAATTGTTATATAAAAATGATATGCTTTAGTCGATAATACAGACTTTAGGATCCCTTTAAACTTGTACAATTTAAATCTGACACATTTTATCCACTTTGCAGGAATTGTTAAAACAAATTAGAAAAGTGCAAGAAGATAAGGAGTTAACCATAAAAAATTTGGAAGAACAGCGATGGAAATTGAATCAAGCATTTAGGAAACAAACGCTACTCGTAGATAATTTGAAAAAACAAAACGTACGTATTGTATATTACATCATTAATTTCTTCTATTTATATAGAGGGAAAGGTGGGATAAGGCGGACCGCAGAGTAAAATGGTCCATTTATTACTAAATCTTATGTAATTCTCCACTTGCTAAATAAACATAAAATTAATTTTCTTTTTGATATTTTTTAATTATTAAAAAGTTACGTCAAAACAATATAAAACTGTTGTGAATTATTTATAAAAAAATATCAAATTCTTCCAAATATGTAGATTTCATGATCTAATTTCTTAGTGTTACATTTTGAGTAGCTAAAATTGCACATACTTAATATTAAAAAAATTTATTTTTAATTTCATGTTTCTGATTATTTGGAAATATTTTATTAGTCACATTTAAAAAATAATTTTTATATGGATAAAAAAAATAAAAATATTAACGTTAATGTTAAAATTAAATATTATCATGTGGGGTAAAATGAATGAATTTATTTATTTTTTCTACTTATATATTTGTTCTAATATTTGAGAAATATTTTACCTACTTTTCTTCTTGTTTTTTAATCATTTCTCTAGTTACTCAGAATGCCAATTATACACTTGTACTCAATAAAATTAAAGGCTCACTTGTTTCATCCTATAAAAATAGATAATCAAGCTTTATTTGCTAATAAAATATCTCGTAAAAATTAAAATTAATAAGAAAAATTAATCGGGGCTCGATTATTGCGCCCACACGCAAATATATTAATATTAAGTTAATTTCTTTTTTTACTAAAAAATATTTAATAAATGATAAATAGTTCTGATTTAGAGTTAATTAGTTAAATTATTTCCCGGTCTCCATATTCCATCAGTTTATTACTTAAACTTGGTTCATTTTACTCCATTGGATAGTCCATTTTATCCCACCTATGGGTAAAACAAATCAAATTAAATTTTACAAAAATCTTAATAAAATAGAAACTTTTGCAAGATTTGAAAAAATTTAACATTATGATCTTGTAATGAACATTTTAACGTTTCTTCATGTTAAATTTCATTAATTTTTTGTCAATAAAAAATGTATAGTTATTTCCGCTTAAGAGGTCCGTTTTATCCCTTCTTCCTTTGTTACATAAGTGAAGACTTTGTGAAGTTATTAGAATAGAAATCTTAGAATATTTGATCTTAAGGGAATGCTGGAGCGATTGCAGAACCTTGATTGAAAATAAAACGTGAACTACATATTACGTTATCAAACAGCGACATAAGGCGTAATCAACAAAATAAAGATATTGTTCTAAATATTTTAGCCTTAAAATTATTTAAGATTAATAAGATTTAGAAATATGTAAATAAATAAAACATATTTATATAGTTGTTCAAAATGGAAATATCGTCTCCGTACTGCGATCTAAGTTTCTCATATTTAAAAAGAATTTTTCATTCATCTGTTTTTAGCATTAAAATGTTCCGCAATGTGTATCCTCTTAATAGATATTTTTGAAATAAATACTGTAGACTGAAAATTTGTTGTTTGTTAATATTATAAATAACCCTACTCTCTTTTTGCTGCGGTTTAATTATTTTTTAACAAAATGTAAAAAAATTATTTGGATTTATTGATAACATATCTCTTTAGTTCTTATCTCCATATACATCATTGGTGATTATCGACTGCTCATACACCCTAGCGGCGGTTTTAAACATTAATCGGCACTGCGAGAAAGCGTACTGCAGTGTCGCGTGTCTGGTCACCCGTCGCTGCTGGTCGCCGCATCGTTATGTCGTGCGCAGGTCATACGAGTGTTCATTAGAGGTTTTGTGTTGTTTTTTTTTGTCCGGTGTAGTTTCGTGGTCGAAGAGTACAAAGTAAATCTTGGAGCGAAATCGAAGCGCAGCGTGAGCACCTCGCGTGTGATCGCGCGTCGCGTAAACGCGTTGGAAATGTTGGGACGTACGTTGATATACGCTTCTGACGACTTCGGCTGGGGTCACTGAAGAGCACTGAAGAGTGGTATTCGCGTGAGCAATGGCGCGAGCGCCTCGACGCGCTGCAGAAACGACGTGTGTACGGTGTAGATGATACATCGGAGCCCAATCCGCGTGGTATGTTGTTTACGTTGCGCGCGAGGATCTATCGTTCGCGTTACGACGGCGGCGCAGTATACAGCTCGAAGGATCTTGAGCGCGAGCCTCGTCGTGAGCCGCCATGAGACGCATTAGCGGTAAGCCATCGTCACGATTGCTGCCAAATGTTACGTCCTCGCATTCACTTCTCGGCCCTCTTTGCCCCTTTTCGCCGAACGATATTCGCCTTGTCCTTGTTCTCGTTGAGAATGATTCTTCTCGACTTTCGCGTCTTCGTACCGAGATCGATTATGTTACATTGCTCGGTCATATCTTTACATATGCTTTGTGCATGTGTGAATGTGTACATGCGTGGCGCATTGCATGTGTGCACGCTGGCTGTTATGTACTGTTATGTTTCTATAATCTTATGTCGAAGCGAAATACTTTGTTATCTGATCGATTCTGTGTAATAGTATCATATTAATTTAGATGCTCTTTCGTTAGTAAGTAATTTAAGAATTTATTTTTTATCAAAGATAATTATGTTTCTTGATATGTCAAGTAGAATTAATATTATTATAAGAATTAACTAAAAATTTTGCAGAATTTTATATTTTAATTTTCAAACTGAAAAGTTTAAAGGTAATTAAATATAAATTATTTATTTTTGGGAATATATTTTAGTATATAAAATTGATTAGCAAAGAATATTAAAAAATGTACAATTATATTTTTTAAATACATTTATGTAGATGTACTACAAAAATAATAATGCTAAAAGATAACGCCAAATAAATTATAATTAATTATATTAGTTAAACCTTCTTATTAGTATATTTTAATTTTAATGTATATTAAAGTTTTCTTATTTTATTTGGATGTGCAGGGTTAGGCTGGAATCAGACTACGCATTGAAAGTTGAGATTGAAAATTTAAAAGATTAAAATTTGTGACCAATCAAAACGATAGGAGTTAAAATTCCTTTGTCTTCATTGGTCATATTTCAATCTTTAATCTCATTCTTCAATGCATAGCCTGATTCCGACTTAACAAAAAACTATTCAGCATTTGTGATAGATAATACACATCATATTGAGTAAAATAAAACCTTCGTGAATATAGGTTGAAAGCTCAACCGCTTCTGAGATAAACATTTTTATATATTAGCATCATGAATGATTTATTGGTTTTTACGTGTCGCATGCGATGTTTACCTCAGTGTTTAAACCACACGTTTTAAATGTTATCATTTAATTTCCATACATATTTCATAACAAAAGATTTCATCAGCAATCAGTCAGTTGTCATAAATCAGAGATTAGTAATCTACATGTTACTTAATGATTACACAGTTATAACTGATTGCCAATAAAGTGTTTTGTTATGAAGTATGGAAATATCTGTGCCATATAAATGCTGAATGGTTCTTTTTTTGTACATTCTGTCTAATTGTTTATGTGATGAAGAATTTATGGACAAATTTATTTTGGAATATTTTTTATACATATATATCTATATAATATTACATTTATACACACAGTATACTTTGAACTTAATTAAATTAAAAATATTAAATATATCATAAAATGAAATTGAAAAGGGTTTAGCTATTTTTTCAAAGTAAAATTCTTTTCTTCTTAACCGTTTCAATTGCAAATATGTTTTATTATTCTTTGTTTTTTGTTTTGTATATTTATCTAATTACATCTTTTTAAGTTGAAAACAATATTTTTAATAAAATTATGATTTTTGTATGTTTGTTAACATACAAGGTGATTAAGAACGAGTACGGGGACAAACAAATTGGTTAGAAGATAATTTCGAGAAAAAAATGTTATATAAACTTAGATAATACTTATATAATACTTATATAATTACAAAAATTTTTTAATTTTCCTATTATAGTAAAATCATATGCTTGATAGGAAGTGATCTTCGAGAAATCAAAACAAAACAAGAGAAACAGAAAATATGCAAATATCCCAAACAACACAAAATCCAAAATTGACATAAGACGTTTTTAAGTCATCTTTTAGACGCAAAAAACGTCTTATGACTTGATTTTAGGCATTTTTTGTTGTCTGCAATTATTTATTTACGATACTTCTTAAACTTGAATATATGCATTGCATTGATGAATTAAGGAATTAAGGAATGATGTATACGATATAGTACATTATTCATACGAATTCATTTGACGTATCAATAATTCTTTGAAGAAATTATCCATTGACTGATGTTTCATATTCTTTTGTTTTATTTTGATTCCTCAGAAGTGACTTCTCATCTAATGTGTGATTTTACTAGCAGCAAAAGCTTAGAACTTTTGTAACTACATAAATATTGACAATAGTAACAATTTTTTATTCAGAATGATCTTCCGAACAATTTGTCAAAGTTTGTTACATTTGTTCTGTATAATCACTCTATATAAACATTTTTTAATCAAGTAATTTTCACGATTATATATTACACAACCATTTTACATTCTTTCAGATGTAGCATTTTTACACTACTGTATGTATAAGTTTATTTATTGACAAATAGGAATATATTTATAATATATTATTTTTATTAAGTATAGAAAAAGTATTAATAAGATAGCTAGGATTGTAAACTGTCAAATGGAATAAGCCATAAAT
Source organism: Trachymyrmex cornetzi (assembly GCF_001594075.2). Lineage (NCBI taxonomy): Eukaryota > Metazoa > Arthropoda > Insecta > Hymenoptera > Formicidae > Trachymyrmex > Trachymyrmex cornetzi. The sequence goes on along the minus strand of NW_017300079.1, from coordinate 703,298 downwards.
CATTCAAAGTGGGAGGTTAAGTGTATCACTAATACTATAAAAGGATTTGGGTGAAAGGATTTTGTTTCTGAAATTCTGAAAAAATTGTTGTTGGGTGTCTGATCTGCTATACGATAGCTATTAGAACTGAGTGTCGGTAAGTAAGAAAGCAACGTAACAAAGCAAACTGAGGCACACGGTTATACTTTTTCTTCCAGTTGACAAGAGTTTGAATCCTGTTAAGGGGATGCTGGAGCCTCCTGTATTATACTGATAAAACGCGTTTTTGATATTTTTGTTTCTGTCGAATTTCTTCGTAGTGTTTTCACAGAATAAAAATTCCTTTTCTACGATTAAAATGTACATACCAATGTACTTGTCGCTGGTGTATTTTGTGTTCAAAGTTAGAAAAAAAAATTACAGATTTCTTTATATCCATTTTTATCTCACAAGTATGGCGACCAACGTTAAAGTTAAAATGGATAAAGAAATCTGTAATTTTTTATTTTTTTCCAGCTTTGAACACAAAATACACCAGCGAAAATTATATTAGCATGTACATTTTAATCATGGAAAAGGAATTTTTGTTCTATGAAAACACTACGAAGAAATTCGACAGGAACGAAAACATCAAAAACGCTAGTTTTATCGGTAAAAACAGGCTCCAGCATTCCCTTGAAATTTTTCTATGAAAACACTACGAAGAAATTCGACAGGAACGAAAACATCAAAAACGCTAGTTTTATCGGTAAAAACAGGCCCCAGCATTCCCTTGAAATTTTTTTTAAATAAGGTAAATATGGAGATGGGGAAGCCCGCCCCCCATAAACTTCACCTTGATATATAGAGGGCTTAAAAAATAACGCAAAACAAAAATATTAAAATAAAATAAAGAATATTTTATTTTAATAATATTTTGAAAAAAGTTGATGCTACAGAAAATTGTTAAAATAATCTAACTTTATTTCATATGTACATGAGATTAATTTTATTATCAATTAATTTAGAAAGTAGATTAGATCATTAAAAGCTAAAACCTGTGTTGAAATTGCAGTACATTAAACTAATTCACAATTCTTTTAGTTTCAACTTAAAAGTACAATGAGAATATTTTAAATTAATTTTTTTGTTTCTTGGAATATTTCTTTGAAACGCATTCTAGAAAAAAAAATGTTTCACTGGCCATTATTAATGAGAAAAAATGCGCGTTATTTTCTGCAAATTGTGAACTACGTACCATTTATTGCACAAAACTTGTCAAGTAAATCAATGAGATGCTTTTTTCTCCGTCACGTCAAATAATTTAGTCTTCTACTCATTCAATACGTTCTTTTAATACTTTTATATATCGTCGATTCACAGACTATACTTTTCATACTATCCATTCATACTCTAGCAGAATCACAGCCCACGCCGTTCTGAAACTTGTTCACCCACCTTCAATCTCCATTCGTATTTGCCATCAATGTGCCGTTTCATCGAACCGTATGTGCGCCTGCGCTTATCTAAAACGCACTTTCCAATAGTTGTATTTGGAACTGTCACTGTGATTTTCCTTTACAAGACTGTTGACGAGCGAGCTGTCCAATTGAATTTGATCTGTTATTGTGCTTTCTCAAATTTTTGTAGGCTAACCTGATTTTTTAACAAGTGCTGATTTTTAAACGAAATTATTGTTCTATTAAAAAGTGATTAAACTTGTTAATATTTCTGCTATACTGTGTGAATAATTTGTTTTATATGAGAATATTATTAGTAAATTTCCTAGTAATGTTTAAACAAGTGTTTCTGTTCAGTCTTTTGTATAGTGACAGTTTGTCAAGTTTAAATTAAGATTTAATTCTCACAATAATTCTAATAATATTAAACAAGTCTAATTAAGTGAAACAAATCACTTCAATATGATAAAAAATATCTCGTACTACAGTGAATTTTAATAAAACAAAATAATTTTTTGCGTGAAGTCAAAGAATACACTAGTTTGGCTTATGTAATCATTGATTCATAAATATCAGATATCGATAAGTGCAATTGTGGAGATATATGAAAGGAAATTAATATAATATCACTAAATTGATTTAATTCATGTGATAATTACGCGTTATAATTTTAAAAAGCCATTTACATTTGTGCGAAACGATTTGAAACAAATTTCAGTATATTACAAATGGCGATCACTTCCATAACGAACTGTCTGGGTCCTCCCCCCTTGCCACCTGGGAAACGTTTTCTACAAAAGTCCTCGAAACAGTTATCATCTACCTATAAGAGTTTTTGCGATCCCGCTGTAGAAATCTGGCTTCCTCATGGTATTCCAGAAAATTTAATGGCAAAATTATATTTACATGAAATAACCATGAGTAAGATTGGTACGAACCAAAACCTGTTTAGAAGTTGCTCCGAAGGCAATCTGCGCGCGCGTGAAACAACAGTGTTGCCAAGTACGTCCCTGAACAAATGCATCAAAGCCATTTATGGCAGTTGGAAAAATCTCTTATACCGTAAGTGTGCGGATATTTTATATTATACAAGATATAACCAAATCTTAAAGGATATTGAGGATATTAAGTTTTTGGCTAATATAAAGATGTTCCGAGATATACAAATTATACATATTCCATATTATAGGGCTATTTAAGCAGAATCGAGTGTATCGCTTATCTTGAGAAAACATCGAGAACATGAAAGCAATCGCGTAGTTCAAGACAAAAAATCTAATGATATTACATTTATTGATAAAAAGTTATTAAGTAAGACATCAATAATTAAGCAACAAGGACTGTTAATACGTATAACTGAGACGAAATTTACGAGCAATTATCAAGTGACGAAGAATCTGTTAGAGAACAACCGTTTGGTTTCGAATCCTAATTTTAAATAACATTTAGCAAGTTATGCTTATACGTATTTGAGTACTATAATCTTTGTTGCTTAATTTCCGTGGGATCTTGATGTCTTATTTGATAACTTTTTATTAATGAATGTGACAGCATTATTGTTCTTGATTATGATTTCTTCCATATGCCTGGAGATCCTAAAGTAAAGCCCAAACTTCGACGAGATTATTGTTTTATCGATAAAATGCGACACATTGACTTTATTGTTCTTGATTATGATTTCTTCCATATGCCTGGAGATCCTAAAGTAAAGCCCAAACTTCGGCGAGATTATTGTTTTATCGATAAAATGCGACACATTGACATATGTTTATATATTAATACTATATCAATATCTCACGCATATACATAAATTTTCATAGAACAATAGTGTTTTAATTAGAGTTTAAGTCTAATTCTAAAAATTTCACGTTGTTATATAAATTACATTGTAACTCCACAGTAATCAATATTCTATCGATTAATCGATCCTCATCTGAAATCATCTCCACTAGCTTTCTCAGCTTCAGCTTTGAATCCACGAGTCCTATATCTAACCCTCTTCTCCAGCTAAACTTCTTGCTTTCGATTGCTGCAGCTACTTCCCTGGGTGAAGGTATCAGATTTCTCCTCTGTAATACTGAAGAAAAGGTTTCTCTTCCCATATTCCAATTTTGGTCCGCCAGAGCAGGCTTTTGGGTATTAGCATTGCGCCATGTTTTATTTACCAATCTTGACACTTCTGGATAAGACATGGTTTCATTTGCCATCAATCGTAAGATCTCCGCTGCTTTCTTGTATACTGAACGCGATGTATCTAATATACTATGAGCTTTCCATTGCACGCATCTTTTAGCTTCTCTGCAAGGTTTCTCTGCCCTTCATAATCTTATAGTTTCCGCTACAGTCAAGGCAGGTCTCGTCCCTGTCACACACTTTGTTGATATGGCCTAAGAGTCCACATTTCAAGCACCATCTAACATAAGGAATGAAAAACTGATACCCGTATCACCATTCTCAAAAAGTATGACTATTCAGGGATATCTTTTCCTTTGAATTCCAGACAAATATATTGAGAATCCATCTATTTACCAGTTCCTCGGTCCTTTTTTAGCCTGAACACCGAGGCAACTTTCCATTTGTTATCGTATTGGTTAGCTTCCTCAATTATTTTTTCCATCTTAACGTCGGCACTCCTTGTATCACGCCTCTTCTGAACAGCATGTATTTCGGGTTAAATGCCTTAAAACCTAGTTCTTTCAGATATTTATTGATTAGGACGCTATTGATTGCGTCGAAACTAAGTTTCCACGTGTTTCTAGAGTGATAAGTCATGACTTTGTACTTTAGAGCAGTTTTTCTCTCTAGGTTACTTAGCTTCCCAAAGATTTCTAGAATCGATAGAGATCTTTCTTCCTTGCGACTATCTACATTTTTAATCAGTACAAAAAAAAGACGGACGGTTGTACTTATCGTAAGTCTCCTCAGACGATGAGTGGTTCATATTCGATTCGGAATCTGAGCTCTGATTCTCTTCTTTATTATTCTTCGTTTTTTTCTCTGGGATAGGACGCAAACCTTTCTTACTCGTTTTTTTTTCAGAGGCCTTACTACTCTCTTTCTTTGCACGTATACTGTCTGTTTTTGCTCGGTAACTCCGTCATCTTTGAATTCTTGCTCGTTAATGTCTGGTCCGATAAATTTCTGCTCGTGTCTTCGCGTGACCGTTTTCTTGCATAATCGTTATCCAAGAATATTTTTATTATCTCCTCCCAAGAGATATTGTTTAAAATCTGCACTGACTCTGCATTTCCACCCGCGAATCCTTCATCCATCTTCTGCCCAGAAGGCGGGAAGATCTCTTTCAGATTTTGTCGATTGGTAAAACTAAGGCTGCGTTTGGAAACATCATTCGAGAGCCCCTGTGTATCGTTTTATCCTTATTATTCATCCAATGTTAAACAAGGATAAGATGATACACGGGGGCACCCGGGTAATGTTTCTGAACGCAGCCTAACTCAAAACCTTTAGAGAAAGCAGAAATTCCTCTCAGCTGTCTTCGTCTGTCACAAACAGACTAGGCACCCGCCGGGCGCTGATCACGAGCATGGTCTTCTACAATGATTATGAGTATATTGCACAACTGGCACACACTAGGTACGATTCATGATGGAAGTATAATAGGTCTTGCGCACTTTGGATATAAGAAGAGCAGTACCCAGAAGCCGCGGTTATACGAAGTTATTTGATTATGGCTTAATTATTTGATTATGGCTGGGAGATCCTAAAATTGTCTGTTTTACTAATTCATTATCAGTAGGACTTACACACACACAGAGCAGTATAGATATTCTGCATATGTCTCAGGGCAAAAAAATCAAATATATTATACATATCAGTTATACATATAAATGTAGAAAAACTGAAAAAATATGTAATCTATGAAATATCATGCAGCAATGGATTAAATTTTTTTTTCTGTTTCTTATAGTTGGCGGTATGAGTCGGCCATCCAAAGCCGTGACTCAAGCAAAGAAAGTAGCTCCACCAGCTGTACCAGATGTGTTTCGACATTCCGGTTCCTCTTTCGGCTCGGCTGGATATGCTAGCAGCGAGGATAATTGCTTCCTCTCTGGAAGCGGCCCCGGAGGTACGACAGACGATGGTTCCTACGTGGTGCCATCTGGAAAAAGTCCAGGACCTATTTTTACACATTCGGGCTTCACCTTCCCGCCGGTGATTGGCAAGTATGCCCACGCCGAAGATCAAGGTGCGAATTATATGTCAAGTTATATTATTAGACTAATTCTTTTCTAACGCGAAGAGTGTAAAATAGGGATGGACATGATAGAGTATTTGTTTTAAAAATCGATTATAAATAGGTGTAATTGTAAATCGACGCTTTTCGACTATAGTGTAATTAAGGTGCAGATAATCTTGTCCGTCATTCCTGTCGACCTCTTCTTATGTTAGGCCTCTGGCCTGTGTTACACTTCTCATATACTCTTGTGGTGCGCACGCTGATTGTTTAATTGCCACGAGCGTATATCGACCTCAAAACTAAAAAGTAACTGATTGATTGTTTGAATAATCGATTCTTAGATAGCTAAATCTATGGTGAAAGAATAATATCCTTGGAAAAAGATAATATCCTTCCATCATGGAAGCTAAATTTATCGGAAACAAATCTTATCAAGGTAAAAATTCGCTCGCATTTTAGCTTTATTTCTGTTTTATCTATCTTATATGAAGATTACATATATGACAACTAATATTTTTGTAAGAGATGCTTTTTAGCATACAAAAATTATTAAATTGTTTGTACAATTTAGTAAGTAATATTACTATTCTGAGAATTTTCTTATGTATTTTAAGATTGAAAAAGGTTTCGGCGATATGGCAACCAAATATGATTTCTTTTTTATTTAATTAAATCTATTCTCGCCGGCCTAAAAATTCGTATCACATTCTTTATAATATTAATTTCAAAGTACTACAAATATTATAATTGTAAAATACGAATGTTTTGATATTTCTTAGGTATTGATATGACCCAGAGTCCTGGTAGAGACAGTCCTGGTAGTTCCGGATCAGGTTCCGGTTCTAGACATTCTACGGCGTCATTGGATTCTGGAAGAGCGTCTGGATATCACTTAGGACTTAGAGGGCCCGGTGCTCTTGCCTCGTCTCCTAGATGCTCTATTAGTTCACTCGGGAGTCATCCTGATCGACCGACAGATCTTGACGTCGTTCACGCTTGGTTAACTGAACTTCAATTCGAGGAATACTTTCCTTTGTTCGCTTCCGCAGGTTATGACCTTGCAACTATAACGCGTATGACACCGGAGGATCTCACGGCTATAGGTAGAGCACATTGTAATAACGAGTCTAATCTAAGTATTGTTTATCTCTCTCTAGTTTATAAGTATTACTCATAGATTAGTTACAATAGGCCTGTCTAAAACTCGGCTCATAAGCCGAAACACTTTCACATTTCTATCGTTTCGATAGAGCGAGACGAAGCGTAAATAACAAAAGGATAGACACCAGCGCTCCGCCTGATTCAGGTCTGTCTAAACATCGTTGAAATGCAACATTGCAACATATTGCAGCAATATTGCTACAAACTTCTGTGCTGTATAGAAGAACATTCATATTTTCTATAATAAGAAACAAGGATGCCTGCAGAAGATCGGTATAGCATTCTTATGGGTGCCACCATGGGGAAAGTATTACTTCCATCATAGGATGTCACAGGCAGAGAATGATAGGCAAAATAAAAGACGGCAACTATGATTATAGATTGAGAGACGGGCTCTCTCGGCTTCACTTTTCGGCGCTTGGACAGACCTAAATTCTAGAGTCTATCCTTTGTTATTTACGCTCCGTCTCGCTCTCTCGAGACGGCGGAGAGGTGGCTGGATTTAAACAAATATACATTTTTTTATACATTATATTATAGGTATCAAAAAACCTAATCATAGGAAACGACTAAAAGCGGAAATAGATAATTTAAATATAGGAGATGGTTTACCAGAACATGTGCCTGGATCGCTCGAAGAATGGCTCAGGCTTCTCAGACTTGAGGAATATCTTGGTGCTCTTCATCAACAGGGTATGCGATCCGTCGAAGACGTGACAACTCTCACTTGGGAGGATCTTGAAGACATTGGTATAGTACGGTTAGGACATCAGAAAAAATTATTGTTAGCAATTAAAAGAGTTAAAGATATTCGCGCTGGCAAGCGTATACAACCACTTGATCTTGCGCGCCTACCGCCACATCCTGGGCATACGCAGGTAAATTATAAATTTTCTATTTTTTCTCATCAATATCGAATTTAGTTGGAAATAAAATCTCCTAATTATTTTGATCAATACATTAACAATGCCATGCAATAATAAATTACTGTATAATTTATGATTTTTTAGGACGTTGTTATTCAACGAAGTGGACCTGATTTACCATCACCTGATGAAAATTGTTCTTCGCCTGTACTTAGATCTTTTCAAAGAGGTGGAAGCGATACTACTTCTGATGTTACTTGGAAAAGTATGTACGCCGCGTTTCCAACTGATTACAATACAGTTGGCCGTACTAGCTCTCGAGGAAAATCTTTAGAAAGTCTAGAGGATGCGCCTCTTGGTTATCCTCCATCACCAGCTCCAACGTCGCATCCACAATCCCTCGATTGGCGTCCACGCAGTTTTGAAGATGGTGATCTTACACCCACGAATGATGTTTCCGTTGTAGATGCTGGTGGAGGCACTCTTCCACGACCAAGACATTGTCTCGTTCGTCCACGACCTGTAGCCAAGGTATGTTCGATTGTATGGATATGCTTGAAGCAAAAATAGATGGACGAGAAAAATTTATGTGCTGATTTGATGGTTTTAATCCAAGCTACATTATGTCAATAATGTATCTGTGCATGTATATACGGTACATAAAGACTTTTATATATTACACTTTATTGACTCCTCACATTTCCTTACGTAAAAGTGCTGCCTGTGTGAATTAAGCAGGGAGCAATAAACTCTTGCATAACTTATAACACCAGGCATACGAAATTCAATCAGAGTTCTTTATTTCATGAAAAGGAAGGAAACGAAGGACTTTAATTGGTACATTTTCTTATGCATTACGTGTTATGCGTTATCCACATGAAACGAGTACCATCCCCCTCCTCCCCCCCCCCTACTTAGGGGCGCACAACTTTCCATGTGAAGCGAGTTTCACCCCACCTCCTCTGCTTAGAGATCTCACGTTAACGGAATACGGAATAATGTTTATATTAAAGAGATTACGACATTGGAACGGTCCAAATATGGCGGTGCTGGAAGTGACGGTGGGGATTCGAACTCTAGTGGGAGTTCGATATTTCTTTTATATACAGAACTCTATAGTAGACCGTCTATGAATGGCAACCTCTGATACGCGCGTATTATCACGTCACGTGTTTCGCGCATAACAAGTAGTTGATCTAATTCAAAGATGGGCGAGGTCCAGCCCATCTCCCTCCCTGCCTAGGATTGTCCGACTTTCCACGCGAAGCGAGGTTCATATTACCTCTCCCGTAACTCCTCTCTCTCTCTCTCTCTCGTTTTGTAGGGTGGACCTCGCTTTGCGTGGAGTCATTACGCAAGGTTGGAATAGTTTGGGATTTTAATATTGTATATAGCAGAAATAAGACGATATATTTTAAACTTTTTTTTGTTAATAACTTTTATTATTAACAAAAATAACAACGAGCGATGGCTAAACCTGTTAGAGATCACTTAAAATAGTGACCTTGACAACATATGTCAAGGTCATTGAATTTTGAAAAAGCTGACTTTATGTAAATATTTACTTTAGTTTGAAATGCTTTTAATTTTTCAATAAATGAATTAAACAATTAATCAGAAGATTATGCATATTTTAAGAAAAGTACTAATCATGTCTGTGAATATACAATAACAATGTATAATTTATGATATTGAAGATCTAGCCATATATTTGTAATCAATTTGCAGTATAACTGAATAAAAAATGTAAATTAGTTTAATGAAATCTCGCAATATGTTTGAAAAAGAATCAGCTAAAGTGCAAAAATTTACAACATGGCTTGTTTTAGATATAGCTTGTTTTAGACATAGTTTTAATTTTAGTCGTGATATATGTATGTAATTTTAGATCACTGCAACACCAGGTCAATATAAATCTTTGCCGAGAGACTTGAATAACAAGTATCAATTAACATATGGACTAGAAAGTAGTCCACATCTTCCAAAACGGTGTCCTCCGTCACCTCCAAGGCGACAAAGCTCTAGAGATACAACTAGTTCTTCCGTAATCGCTGTTGGTGGCTCGGTGATCGGTGACGTCGTGATAGACTGCAGCGGGCCGGTGCCAACCGCTTCATGTGACGATCATCTTATTCATCATCATCAACATTTGCTTCATCATCCATCGCCGCCACCACCGGCGCCTACGCCGGTGCCTACGTCAGTATCTTCCACACCACCGCAATTAAATCGACCGTCTTCTTCCATGTCACGTTCTTGGGGTAGCGTTAGCGTTAACATTAACGAAGAACATGAGTTAATTGCATCTCTCGCCCTGCAACATCGCAACGGATCAGATGCTAGTTTTAAAGTACGTTAATTTTGAAAGTTTTTACTATATCTATTTAATTTTTTTGCGCTTTTTAATATATATATATATATATACACTAAAAAAAAAATTTCTAAATCTAAATAATATTTTTTTAAATAGTATTAAGTAAATATTTTTCTATTATAAATAAATATTTATTAAAAAAGAAATTAATACTTACATCAAATAATATATGTTTACCTTTTCAGTAAATACTTATTTACAATAAGGAAATATTTACTTAGTACTTTCAAGAAAATATTGTAAGAAATTTATCTTCATTGGTTATCGCTAGTTAACGATAGTGACAATTGTCGATAAAACGTTTAGAGAATCCCGCAATATTTAAATTTTTATAGGCTTAGTTCAGTTCTTTTCGATTCATTAATGTATATATTAGTACATTTGTTTTATTTTTATATTTACAGTCAAGTTCCAGTACAGAATCAGATTCGTTGCCGTTTGCCAATGAGAATGCCGGTACGATAAAACAAAGGGCCAACCGAGCACAAGAATATATAGCGGGTGGTCCTAACAGTAGTATAAGTGGTCATATAGTCAATCATCATTCCAATGGCGGAGAACCTGCGGATGTTTTGAACGACATTGGGAATATGCTTGCCAATCTTACAGATGAGCTCGATGCAATGCTCGAAGAAGAGAAACGCCAAGGCCTGAACTCATAATCGTCACTGCCTTCGTTTGCACTTTTCTATCTAACTAAAGTTGCCATAGAAATGCAGGCTTTGATACATGAAATAAATAAACTTGATTAGTGCAACGTGTACACAATTATAGATACAAGTGAATACAATTCATGACGAAATAAACTGATAGAATCGTGTTAAGAATCGAATATCTCGAATTCTAAGATCCACAAAGACGGAAATATTTACCAATATAAATCTATGTCTTCGTTGCAAAAAGAACAGAATCTTTTATTCCAAAAAGAAAATAAATTACGTCATTCGAAATCGAATGAAACTATTGTTTCGTATTGTACAGATTAATGAATATCCAAAATACATCTATTTTCGCGTGATTTATGTTTTGCTTTAATTTTTTTCGGTTCTTTATTGGGACAAAAATACTTTATACTTTTGCATAGAAACATTTTGAATGTGCCAGCAAATTTCCAAACGCAGCTGTGGTATTACATCTATACTGGTATTGCACAATCTTTTTCTACTTCTTTTTGGAGTAATTCTATAATATTCCTTTTTATTAGCCTTTTTTACAATGGACAATATTACAAATGAGTGATAATACAATACGTGTTGCTCTATTCTATATAAATTAGGGCAACCCAAAGTATTCAAACAAATATGAAATACTGACGTAGCAAGGAGAGGGGGAAGGGAAAAAAATATTAACAAATATAAATATATTTGTATAATTATAATTTGTACTACAGATCGTATTGCAAACAATTCGAAAAGAACACATGTGTTTTCTGTATAAAATCTTTTTATATCTGTAACAAATTTGTAATTAATCAAATCTAACTCCTTTTCTCTATAAAATTTGATTTTCGTTAATATACGTACATTCCAATTGATTTTTCCATTTCCGTCCTTCCTGAAATTGATAATACGATAGAAATCGAAAATTTTCTCATAGTTGACTTCGTAAAAGAGCAAGAGGCAAGGAAAGATAGTTGTGTTCTATCACCCAAATAAAACAGTCCCGAATGTTAGAGACATATTCATAGAGAAATTGTTACAATGATGAAGAATAAAGAGTTAACAGCTGCATCTTGTATGAATTTATAAGCTTTTGTATGATTTTTTAGAAAGTCACAGGATATAATTCGTTAACAAGAGTTTTAAGAAATGTTATCAATCGTATACTTAGACTTTCAAGGTAATATGGTTTAGTACAGAAATATAAGTAGTGTATGCTAATTAACACTTTGTATTATTATCTGTACTAATTAATTTAGAAATATAACTTACTATTATTATATGACACACCTAGATATGTGAAGCAGTGGAAAGTATTCATATGTATTAAATCAAAGTAGCTGTGGAGACACTTTTGAGATAAGACTCGAAATGATCTTCCGAAAATGTATGTTACTAGTATGTTCTGCGATCTGGATGTATTTTGCAAGAAATTTCTTTTACAATGTACTATTTATACGAGGGTTAACCAGAAAATAAGTTCCGATGGCCTATTAAAAAAAACCAAGTCTATACTTGCAGAAAATTTTTTATTGCTTTTTAAAGTACACACCTTACTATTCCGCTACATAATTACCATTGTTGTTGATGACTTATAGCGGGGCACCAGGCGTTGTATCCCTTCGTCATAGAAAGTTGCCGCCTATGAAATTTCTGGAAAATACAGGGAAAAAAACTTAATGATAAATCGTCTGTTCTCTTTAATTTTCTCTTCCATCAATTTGTCATTGATTACGTTTACACGATACTTTTATGCCCATTTCTACCATGCAATTTAACTTTAATTTCGGAAATTTTTATTAATTGTCGGTAATGTCATCGTTCTTCAATTAACCCCGCGGGCTCCATTGAATTCATGAAAATTGTTCAGAGCTGATGGTCTTTAATAGTATATCTCGTTGGTGCTTGTGCTGAAGCTGCCCCTTCTTCGATATGAGAAAAAATGGCGGACCAATTAAAACACTCAAAAATCAGATTTCTGACAATTTGTTGTTAAAAGATCTTTAACAAAATCTATTTTATCGACCTCGATCAAATTCGGTCGTCACTCCAGCATCTCCTTATTATGATAAAATTGCGTTTCGGTGCGTTAAATGTCTTTATTCTGCATAATTTATGTGGATGTAGCACTGACACGCAGTACGTCCACTTTCGAAAATACGATTTTATCGGTGTGTCACAAAAGTGGACGTAATATATACGTAGTTTCTGTATCTCGAAAATGGACGATGGTGCGCTAGTGTAGCAGAGGATTAGAAGCGTTGCATGCAGTTACATGAAAAAGATCGGCATGTCCGCTCTTAGATTTCAATCTTATCTCTGTTAAAACTTTCTCGTTGTTGCCAAACTTCAAATGTATATTTGTTTCATTTTAAGTATGTGAGTTTAAGAGTGTACATACAATAAATTCTATTACAAAAACATATCTATAATTAAACGTAGAAAAAAAAGAAAAGTACTGAAAGTTAAGTTACAAAGAAACTACCTTTTGTTTTATTTACTTGCCAAAGTAAACTATCTTAATGTATGTGTCATTGCCACATACATATAAAAAGAAAATAGCCATATAATAAGTGGTGTATCATCACTGTCTGCCATTGTTTCTTATAAACAATGGCGTGGTCAAATTTTCAATGTACTTTAGCAATACTTCAAATAATTACAGGTTCATTTAATACTTTATCAGTTAAGTAAGTATTATATTTTTAAACTATGTACATACACATACACACACACATACACACAATATAAAGAATAAAATTATAATGTAGAAGAAATTAATGCATAATTAATTTTATAGATATTACAATTAACTTTAACATTTATTTAGATATGCAGATAAACAAGTTGTACTTGGTGAAGATGGACAACTTAGATATTTCAATCATCCTTTTATGCAATCATCATTTATGTTTCTTGGAGAAGCTCTTTGTTTTTTAGCGTTTAAAGTCTTTTACTACTATTATAATCGGCGAGGTGTAAGTATTTATGATTTTTGTTCTCTGTAAAATAAATAAATTTATTATTATGTTAATTTATTCTCAGGATGGCTCTGTAGATAGTAATGTACTCACCAAAGGTTCAAGGATTTTTAATCCTTTTATTTTAATAGTACCTGCATTATGTGATATGTTTGCAACATCCATAATGTACGTTGGCTTGAACATGACTTACGCAAGTAGCTTCCAAATGTTGCGTGGATCAGTAATTGTTTTCACAGGAATGCTTTCTATTGGATTTCTTAATAGAAAATTGGGAGTAAGAGAATGGATAGGCATTGGTTTTGTTGTAATAGGTTTAATATTTGTTGGTATTAGTGATATATTAGTAATGGAAAACGATGATGTCAGTGCAAATTCTGTAATTACTGGGGATTTGCTTATTATATTTGCCCAGGTACATCTTTACTATTGATTTTTTTAATATTATATGTATAAAACTTAGTTAACTATAAATTTAATAAAGTAAAAGGCTCAAATAATCTCAAAAATTGAAATCATAAAATTAGGGCTATGAGTCAAGCAACGTCTTGATGCTGAATTATTAAGCAACAAACAAAAGTTTATTCTAACATATACCACAATTAGGTCTAATTCTAAATGTTAACAAATTTATAATCAAATCAACTAGTGTATAATATTTGTCATTACTATGATTAGATTGTTAAAACAATAAAATTCAGATTAAAAAATATCTTAAATTACTCTCTTGTATTCTCAATAGTTAATAGATATCTTAAACAATCAATCGAAAACTGTCATGAATTAATGCACTGGTCGGAATCGTCGAATTTAATAGTTCTTTTATTTCTTGACGTTATCTTTTGTACTAAAACTCGGACCTAAGCATTAACTCATGACAGTTTCCGATTGATTCTATTTATAATATCTGTTGGTCATTGAAAATATGAAAGCGGGTAATTTAAGATGTTTTTTTTCGTCCGAAAATTTTATTGTTTTAATAATCTAATTATAGTGATAGCAATTATTATTTACTGGGATCAGAATTAACTTTTGTTTGTTTAATAATTCAACATCAAGACCTTCTTCACTTGTAGCCCTATTCGTATTATTTTAATAATTTTATTTATGATTTAATTACACTCGCTTAAGCGAAATACCTAATTAAGAGATAAATATGTTTACTTTCATATAAAATTATTTTTAAACTTAAAAATATTCCAGATAATAACAGCTGTTCAAATGGTTGTTGAAGAAAAATATGTGGGACAACAAGATATTCCTGCGTTACAAGCAATTGGATGGGAAGGTCAGTATATTTTTTACATTTTTTATATAAACTTTGTTAATATTGATATATTTAAACAATATTTTTAAAATGTTGATTAATAATTTTTATTTTTCGCATTTATTTTTACAGGTATCTTTGGATTTATTGGTATTTCTCTAATAATAATCCCTCTCAATTATATTACCGCGCCACCTCCTTTTGCGGATAATTCACGCGGCACACTTGAAGCTACTGTAGAAGCTCTTATCGAAATAGGAAGCAATAGTAAATTATTGATAGCTGTTATCGGTCAGTCTTATTTAAAAAAAATTTTTTTCGTAACTATCAATCTCCTTTATAACAAACTTATTTCGGATTGCAGGTATATCATTTAGTATTGCTTTTTTTAATTTTGCTGGTATTAGCGTTACTAAGGAAATGAGTGCTACAACGAGAATGATTTTAGACAGTGTTCGTACAATTGTGATATGGATCTTTTCTTTAGCGTTTCAGTGGCAAGTTTTTCATTATATGCAGGTATGCTTTAGAGAAGTAAAAATCATTAGTAGTACTTATATACACATAACAAAAACATTATTGCAAAATTTTTCGTTATAGCTCATTGGTTTTATAATTCTTTTAATCGGTATGGCATGTTATAACAATATTGTTATTCCGCAATTAATTCGAAAATATCGACGTTATTTGGGACACCATACATTATCAGAAAATGAAGATTGTATTATTAATACAGCTGCAGACGACGTACAAGAAACAATATAAACGTCTATGTATATATATGATATAAATACTTTAAACTGCCATTATCGCTGATATTAATTGTTTTGATTGAATGATTATTATTTCAAGTAAAATGACTATAACAGGATCTGCAATCTTATAACCCAAAGTAGTTACAAAATGGATGACATGCAAAATCCTGAAAAGAATGTCCCAAAAATTGAAAATTACGACAATATCCTGAAAAGTCACAGTCGAAATTTAAGAACTGTGAATCATAATTCCGATATTTTAGAAGTGTGACAAAGTCCCGAAAAGATATAATCTCTAATTCTTAGAAATGAGACACTTGAGATAGATATATACGTGTGTGTGTGTGCGCGCGCGCGGGCCACGTGTAATCTATATACAGGGTGGTCCGTTTTATTCCATCCAGTAGAATATCTCAAAATTCTGAAATTTAAGGATCAGTTCTTTCAACTATGTAATAATTTACCTACTCAACCTATTGGATAAACAAAAGAATAAAAGAATAAGAACATAAGAGAGTAAGAGAGTAAGACAATCAGCTGAAAAGAGAGTTCACTGAAAGATGAAATAATCTAAGACAAAAATGTTCCAGACCAAAGTGATTCAGTTACAAGGGGGGAAAAAAGATTAACTTAAGGATGAGATATTTTAGTGGATGAATTAAAATGGACTACCCTGTATGATAAACTCTGTATGATAGATAACGATTAAGATATACGTTATGCTATTATTTTACATTCACAGAACATTTAAGAAATATTAATTAATGAATAGAATAAAATATTATAAAACGCTTAGCTCTCTAATCTTGTAAAAATTTATTGAAGCAGAATATTTTAATATTGTACATGTATACTTTTTGAACAGCAATTTCAAAATCGGTTAGTATACTGTTCGTGGACGCAATTATGGTATTAATTCATGAAATATATATTCTAATATTAGTTTTTATATATTTCTCCTTTATTCCATATATGGATAACTTTGTTAATAATCCTTGCAAAGGTATAATAGAAAAAGAATTCCTCTATTTTTAATAATTGTTACATCTTTATGGATTTAAAAAAAATATTTAAAAAAGGAGGCAAATAAGAATAAGCACTGTAAAATGTGCGCGATAAAGTTCTAATAAATAAAAACAAATTACATAAATTAGTAACCGTACATGTTTCGATTAATTTTTTAGCCATCATCAGCAGTAGCTACAAACGATTTATGGTTATCTACTTGTATAAATCCATTAATATTTAACCGGTGTTGCTCTATGAGTTTGTCGATCACTCTCTCATAGGAGTAAAAAAACTCATGCCAGTTAGAAGACTGGATGGTGTTGAATGAATGAGTATCTTAAATACATATCAAATGTTAAATTGTGTGAATCAAATGTTAAAAAGTTCGTAGTCGCGAGGAATTAACTCACCTTATCCGAAACAAAACCGATGTATAATGATTGCAATATATATTTTTACCGCACATTTGCGGAAAGTCATACGCCCCATGGCAGGGGGAAGATGGGGTGGAACTTGCTTCGCGTGGAAAGTCTACGCCTCATGGTAGGATTGGAGGTGGGGTGGAAGTCGCTTCGCGTGGAAAGTCATACGCCCCGAGGCAGTGGGAGAGGTGGGATTTAAGTCGCTTCGCTTGGAAAGTCGTAAGCCCCGTGGCAGGGGGGAAACTGGAGTGGAACTCGTTTCGCGTGGAAAGTCGTATGCCCCTAGACAGGGGAGGAAGTAGGATGGACCTTCCTTCGTGTGGAAAGTTGCATACCCGTCAGTATGATATAGCAGAAATAAGATATTTTTTCAACTTTATCTGTTAATAACTTTTGAACGAACAGTGACCGCTGTTTTGACTTTTTGAAGATTACTTATTGAAGATCCCCTACAGCACAAAAGTTGCAGCAACAATGCAACAATATTGCATGTTGTAGCAATATTGCAGCATTATTGAAACGATATTGCTGCAAGTTCTGTGCTACGTGGGGTCATGACCTTGACAATATATATCAATGTCGAGGTCATTGGCGCAGTGTCCATTAATCCGAATAATTACCGTAAATTTTTGTATTATTTTAAAGTTGAAACTGAATTTATGATTACTATTACGATAGTAAAAATTAATGTGATAACTAACAATTTGCTTTTAAATGCGAAGTGGCTTCTTCGCTACTCTTATAGAGATTTATTATTTTATATAAACGCGACTCTGCAATTTTTCATAGATATGTATTTTAACCAGAAAAACTAACAGAAGAGTTACAAAGATAGCGATTCATGGATATCGCAAACCAGCTGGCGCTAACTTTTCAATCTCGGTCGAATAATTCAGCGGAAAGCCCCGTGGTTACTCGGTGGTGACGATCTGGCCTCTTATTGGCTCGTAGGCTTTCGCGTAAACCGTCTCTCTTCTCTGTTCCCTCTTCTCCATCACGTTTCTACTCACCCTCGTGATGCATCACCCACCAATCCTCCAGCCCTCGCTGCCTCCGTCGTCACCGTCGCTACCCTCCTCGCGCACTTAGCCCCGTGGTTAACTTCAATGAGCGGATAACAAGCCACCCTTCGGCTGCGCCCCTGTAATATTCACTTGTATAAATGGACTCGTGGCTTTGTCAAATCAACTGTCGCTAGTAAACAAGCCACCCTCTCCCAACTTCGGCGCACTGATACACTGACTCCACAGGATATGTTCTCCTCGCGCGCCATTGCCTCGGGCTTTCAACCACAAGATCTGTCTCCCAGATAGCGTTAGTTTTAATTCGTAATGTCGATCCTTCGACGAAATCAAACTGATAAAATTTAGATATATTTACGAAAATATAAAGCAACCAAAACAATTTTTTCCTGAAACAAAATATATAAAGTTTATATCGAAAGATAAAGTGGAAATAACAAGACATACGTTTGATACAAATAAAAACTTTGTTGAATGACTTCAATAATGGCATAGTCAAAAAGATCACAAAGCGAAATTCGTATTATGGTTCTTTTGACAATCGATTAATACGCATTCTGGCTGAGTTAAAATGCCACAACGCGTTCTGATAATTTATTGTGAATAAATGAATGTGTGAATGAATCAAGCTTTTTGATTATAAGAGCCAATAAAACGATAATTATACAGTTTCGCCCGTGCAGCTTAATAAAAAATTAATAAAATTAGGTTTATTCAACGCGTTTTTGCATGAAACAAAAATAGCGCCGCTTTGCTCCGCACAGTGCACGGAAGCGAGGGTAAAACTTGGGAGGGTAAAACTTAAAAAATTGGCGACCTTATCGATTTCAATGACCTTGACACATGTTGTCATTTTTTTCTTGTAGCAATAGTATTACTATTATTTTTTGAAATATAGAATTGACATAAAAATAAAAACTGCATTTTTTGTGTTTCATCCATAAAAAAATGTGTTACTGCCAATCTTGGAACGTGTAACAATCAATCCTAAGTACGGAGCTAATTGTTATATTTCCGCAGCTTTTGAAATTAAATAACTTTTTGTACGATATATGATGTATTAAAAAATGATACTTTTTTAACATCCAAAGGATAGAGGAGTACGTTATATATATTATTTCAAAATCTTACTTCCATTTTTTTTCCAAAAGTCATTACTCAAAAATTGTGACAAGCGATCCTAGTCTCCCCTATTTCTTTACAGGATTCTATATCATCCGGTAGTTTAAGCATTACCATAACATAAACGAGCCAATCAAGAATCTTTGTGATGGCAATCGGTTCTTTGATTATTCAGCACTTTGCACGAAAACAGGAACGTTAAGTAATCGATTAACATAATAGTGTATTCAGCAATGTCTCATTTCTCGGTACCAAGAAAATGTATTATAGAAATGTAAATAGATCTCTATCCAATAATCATTTGACTTCTTTTTTTCATACGGTATGAAAAAAAAAGTCATATTCTCAAGAATGTAAAAGAAAAACTATAATTAATAAAAAAAAATATTTAATAGAGCCTTTAAAATTCAACGAAATGTAAATTTGTGTAATCTCGATGCGCAGCGTTAGTCAATTTTTCTTTTGACACGAACGTGAGGATCGCATGTTAATTATATTCAAATGCCGGAATAGAGTTCTCCTTACGGAGGAAGTTGCCGTTCAGCTGCGAAAATCGCGTTTTCGTTATGGAAACGCGCTCACCGAATTCAAAAGTGGTCACGGGTAGAGTATGGGTTCTACGAGGCATTGAAGAGTCTGCAGTTGTAAGAGGTGAACAAACAGGAGCGCCTTTCAATCGTAATTGGAACCGCAGGGGCCTGACCATCGTCCGTGTTCAAGCACTCCTTTTCTATAACTATTATTCTTCGAGAGTGTCTCCTTCCCTCTATATAAAAAAATAGTTATATACAAAATAACATTCGAGTTATGATACATTATTATTTACTTAACTCTAATGATATGTATCATTTGTATAAAAGATTTTTGATATCAACAATTGACACCAAATTAAATCCCACACTTTTTATTTAGTATAATAAAGAGAGTACAACTTGGGTTTTATAATTTGCTACAATAGTTTTTCTTTTACGAGCACTCTTGTAAAGACAGTATCACTTGGGTTTTATAATTTGGTACAATAGTTTTTTTTTTCGAGGCGCATGTACTCTTAGCGCCTTTATTTACCCTTTTTAAAAAGGTAAGTTTGATATCACACATTTTTTTTTATATCAGGGAGACACGGCAGTTATGTATATATCTGTATATAAAAAATATTAGGTATAATATGCTTTTATGTACTGTACTAGACGTATGAATGGGTCTACAATGATTACATTTACTCGAACACCCTTAATCGGGTTCAATAACATCCGTAATTAGAAATTTGCCACACAGTCATTTCATTCTTCAAAGGAATAGCTATGATTGGCCAGTTTCATAATTACAGATGGTATTAAACCCGATTAAGAATGTTTATAACGTAACTGTAGTAATTGAATTGGTAGTCGGTGAGAGAGTCGGAAGCATAGACGGAGAATTCCTTCCTTATGAAGAGTATGGAGCTTTTCACACTCAGATCTCCCGTGGGTGTTAAATTCCACACCCAGAATTCAGAATGTTAAAAAATATATGTTAATTTTTTACAAATTTTAAAAAATTTTGAGTGTTTTGATAAAAATCACTATTTGATTAGGATGTATATGTAGAAATATATTTTGCACGTACCTACAAAAAAAGATAAAATATTTGTGTTATTTTGAAATTAAACAATATTTTGAACGAACAGTGACGGCCACCTTTTGAAAGTCACTCAGGATCATGGCTTTGACAACATATGTCAAGATCAAGATCATCGGTACGATGTCCATTAATTTGAATAATTATCTATATTATATAATATTATTTAATATTATTATATTACAATTAGTGTCTATTTTAATATATTATAATATATAATTTAATTATATGTTATTATATACATATATCTAAAATTATATATTAACTGATAAATCTTAGTGTATATTATATTAAAACTTATCGATATCTGATTTATTTATATCGATTTATCCTCGTGGCGATCATGAAAGTGATTTGTCACTAACGAAATCCTATTTGTACATCACAAATGTGTAGAGAAGTAAAACGGATGGGGGAAGAATACCCCCGGAGGTCTCGAATCCCACGGGGGAGCAAACGTCGCAAATTACCGATAACGATCAGTCAGCGGGAGAGATGATTCGTAGCTAATTCTATACGAACCACCCTCTTATTATCATTAATTTGTCTTCATCCGGTACAAGATAAATGCGATAAACTGTTTCTGTGCGGTATTCTTTTCATGCGCATGGTCGCGTAAAGAGTCCTGTAAAAAAGCATTTTAAATAACTACAATTATGATGTTTGTAAATTACGCAATTGTTTAGAAATCGTTTTGTAGCTATTTTATCCTCTGCAGCTTATCTTTATTGAATAAGATTCGCTATAAAAATATCTACACACTCAGAGAAAAAAAAGTCATATCGGTAATTAGAAATTTGAAGGTAAATAGCATCTCAACTGTATATTACAAAGTTCTAATAAGAACAATAAATAAATTATATAAACTAAGAAAATATAGTAATACTAACCAATTACAAACGATTAATATTACTATCTTTTTAGATCATTTAATTAACTTATTGTTCTTATTAAAATTTTATACATATGTAGTTAACATTTTTATATGTATAGATTACATCCAGAAATTTTAAGATTACTGAAATCTGATACAAAATTAAAAAGTAAAACCAAGTGGTTCTATCTTCATTATTTACTTGACCCTAATGATACGTTTAGTTCTTATAAAAGATTTGATATCAACAATTGGCGCTAAGTTAAATCCAATATCAAATTAAATAAAGAATATAATTCAAGTAGCATTATCTTTAATTTTTATACAATGAAACTTAAGTATGTATATTTATATTTCTATTGAAGTATATTTCCAATCTAAATGGCTTTAATTCTTCTTAAAAGAAATTATTATAACTTAATCCATTTAAAGACAGTTTCTCTTTCAACCAAAGTAGTAGATATTTAATTCCCTTTCAAAACATTATCTCCCTTAAAACATTATATCATAAACGTTACCTTACTTATTACATATACGTTACATTACGTTACCTTACTTAATACAAGTGTTACCACGAAGAATTAAGGAAGTAACAGGATAAAATGAAAACAATTAACTGAAAATCCTAGCTAGATCGCTCAAAAGCATTTATCTCCTATTAACAAAATTTAATTTAAATAGAAAAATGGTTTATATAGAAAAAACACATGACGCTGTTAAATCTCAATATAATAATGTAGTAATAAAAACATAAATGTAATATTTAGAATAAGAAAAATAGGAAACATTCCAATGAGTGTGAAAATATTCAACGTGTGCAACATATGCGAGTGAGTTATACAGTCGGATAAGTTTTGAAAATTGTGAAAGTTATTAGGTTTAAGTTTAAGATGAATAGAATAGAATAGAATTCATTCACTCTCTCTTCAGCGTACAAGTAGCCAAGAAGGGGACTTGGTAAGTTTAAGATAAATAAATGTGTATCTATAAGTATATTATGAAAAAGAAATAAACTTTTTTTAACTATTTATTTTGAATAGTTATTGGTCTTTCATGTCTCCAATCGATATATCAACGACGGTGATCGACGCTGTTACATCGACACGACGTCAACAAGTTCTTTGTTTCTCGCGGTCTCGACAATCCTTCTGATATGCATTTATTCTGGCATTTTCTCCTTGGCGCTCTTTTTCCGCACTCGTGAAGAAAGCACGTGGCCGCTTTGCTGCTCCTTGAATTAATCTCCCGCATACATTAAACTTAATGAATTCCGAACCGTGTACGACATCTTGGTACTCTTGAAACAAAGAATCTTTCGTTCCTGACACTGCTGTTAACATGTCATTGACGTCATCCATCGTGTTTCTGCATTGTTGATGCATGTTACGTTAGCACATTTTATGCAATGACACGCGGCGTTACATTCGCCGAAAAATTCGAGAATAGAGCTTGCATCCACTTTATTGTCGCTACCCAGGTCTAACACTTGTCAATCAGAAGTATGATCCGATATTGATCCGTGCTGCTGGCAATTATATTTGTCGAATATTGATCATAAAACGAGAGGGTAACCACTTGCTGAAATATTGTCTCACACAGATTAAAAGATTTCATTTGATTTCAAATGGTTTCATCTGATTACAAATAATTTTTTTCACTACATATAAAGTCATTTGGTAAAATATACAATTTTATTTAGTATTATACAGGCTACGTTCGGAAACGCGTCGCTCGGATGCCATCCGACGTTCCCGAACGCAGCCACTATGCTTTCTCATGGTTGCATATGTAATTATCGGATTATACATAGAGATTTCACATGAATTTTATAATGATTTCGAGGACTCTGTCCCACGATTACATTAAGTGGTTACTCCCTCGTCATAAAATGTTATCAACAAAAAAAGTTAAAAAATGTTTGATTTCTGATTTAACGTTAAGAACTATAACGTCAAGAACTATCCCACATTCTTCTCTTATTGTGTAATGACTTTCCACGGAAAGCGTAGTCCATCACTTCCCCTGCTTAGGGGTGTTTGACTTTTCAGCGGGTGAATTTTGCTTCGCGTGGAAAGTCGGATGCCTCTAGGCAGGGCATAATAAAATTTAATAAACGCCTGAAGAAATCGACGATCAAAAACATGCATGTAAAAACCACTAAACAATAGTATATTTTAAATTTACATAATCGATGTATGTTTCTCGACTTCACAATCTTTTTCAAAATCTCCCTTAAAATCAATTTTAAACTTTGTTACTACAAAAATTAAATTATCGCCATGTACATACAATGAACATCGAAATTTACATAAAATATTTTCTGTAAACATTTACTCATTAATATAATATTAGACATTGGAACGTTAATTAGAAAAAAATTTCCCGTAATGTCAACATAAAGGACAAAATTGAGTTTTGAAGAAACAAATAAATCTTAAGGATAGCTACCTAAAATAAAGGATTATCCTTTACAATAAAAGATGTATGGTCACCGTAACTATAGTGGATAATTTATTGAAAAACGAAGCGAATTTGTGGCTGTTGCATTCCGATTGAAATATTTGTAAATATTAAAAAATTGCAGATTTATGTACGGTAATATTTTTTAATTTTAAAATTTGCTATGCGCGTTATATATCGATGATAAAATATTTTAGATGTAAACATCCAATTGCCCCATTGTACATTGTATTCGAAAAATCTCGTAAAAAATAAAATTAATTTTCTTGAGATGTATACGCCTTAGAGTTCGTATTAAATAAGCGAGGTTTCTATGATTGAACATTATTAGAACTTATTATGCCTTGGAGTCCCGCGTCCTCTCAGAATTTTTCGTAATGAAGTCAACAAGCGCGAACCATGAGACGACCAAGACCGACAACAGCGGAAACTCAGCAAGTATCCGCCTTTCAAGCACTGAAATCATAGAAAACTAGCTATATATCTATATATATATTTTATATATATATAATACGCTCGTGGAAAAGTTTCACATTCAATTTGTTCCTCCCGTTTCGCAGTAATCGCTCGCCAATGACTTCCTCCTCCCCCTACCGTCTGTATCTGCTTCCTTCTCTTTTCCTGTGTTCCTTTCCAGCTTCCATCTCGGCAACTTCCGCCGCCCCTTGCATCTTTACCGGATCCACTTAAATTGAAACGTGCACCGAGACACCGAATTGCGAGTATGGGAAGGACTGGCTATAGAATCTCCCGACCAATAGCAACGTCAGAAACTCACTTCTTTACCCCCATATTCCGGTCTCGGAGAACCAATCAGGGAGGCGTGCCGGTTTCGTGGTGGAGTGAGCATGGCGTTTCCACCCCCAAAATGGCTGCGAAATCGCGCGGGCATTAGGCATTCCGTTCAAAATAAACGGGCGGATTAATTCGAGGGAGAGCGATACGCGAGCGCGTACATCCCCCTCTTTCGACCGCGTATTAAATTTTTGTCTCGGTGTTACGCGTGTTCCTCCCCTGCAATAGTTGACGACGACGCTGAGGATGACGATGGTATCGGGGATGAAGTTTTCGATCAACCGCAGTGGTTGTCGGCGATGCAGAACGACGCCGAGCGTCCGTACGATAGCATGAAAATTACGGATTTTACCGTAGTGCGAGTGTGTTCACACGATTCGTGATAAATTGCATGTAGTCGTTGATTATTATTGTTTCGTCAGAGAGAAATACAATTTTCATAACAATTGACTATTGTGAGCGTTACGAGTGCACTATTTTGCCCATGGCGATGATGCAGGAGCATAAATCTTTCTTGATCAGAGATCTTCTGGGGGATGTATTGGCTGACCGAGTTCAAGGTAGTATCTTTATCACTAAGGCTCAATGGACAAAAATCATGCTAGATGATCAACGCGAGATAATAGATTGTTGATAGAGGTATTCGTCCTAGTATCGAAATTAACTTTTCAATTTTAAAAGAAGTAATTGACTCTTTCTCTGCAAATAAAAAAAATTACCGCGATTATCTGAATAATATATTAAAATATAATTATTACACATAATTATTTTTTCTTTTTAAATATGTAATATATTTATAAAAATATATATTTTATTATTCTTAAAAGAAAAAGTAAATACAAGGAAAAAACGGTATTTAGTGAATCGGATCGATCATCTTAATTATGAGAATTCTACAGAATAACATACAATATATTACTTTTTATGTAATGTTTCACTTTATGCAAAATTTATCTAAAATGATGTATTTTATTATACATGTATGAATAATTACAAAAGATACATTCAATGAAAAACTGATTTAAAATAGGGTTGGAAGAAAAGCTCTGCGGTATTTTGTTAACTCAAAATTATATACAATATCTTCGTTAAAAATGATCAAATTTAAATTTAAAAAAAGAGTTTCAAAGCTTGAAATCTCTACTTTTGAATGGTTACTATATTTTTGAATTTATGTAAGTTTTGTAATTTTTATATATAGAAAACTATGAATTGAAAAAAAGGGAAATTTTTCTTTTCACTTTGTGGGTCTGTCACGTACCAAAATAATTTGCGAAAATTTTCGATTATCTATATCGTGAAAATTTGGAGTTTTTCATGTCATACTCTTATTCGCCGTGTTGAATTCTAGTATTAGTTTTGAATTTGGAGAGTCCGTATCGAGATTACATTTTGAATTTATAGATAAATAATACTTGAAAAGTTTTAGATTAATAGAATAAGAATGGTGCCGACTAATGAAATTCTGTCTAAAAAATACTTTTTTAAAATTCCTTCATTGATTGTTTTCGCGATTTATATATTATGAATTATAACGATACTAATACAAAAATATGTTAACTTAGCTGTAAAATCAATTTTTTAACTGCAATGGTTTCAAAACGATTCCTTTTTTATAAAAATTGTTTTTAACCCTCATCCTTTGTTATAATAGTGCTGTAATCGATAATTAGCTTTATTCCCCGTTCAGCTGTGTCATTATATAAAATTATTGCAGTTAGAAAATTAATTTTACAGCTAAGTTAACATATTTTTGTATTAGTTATGGTTGTAATTTGATATTTAAATTATGAAAAACAATCAATGAAGGAATTTTAAAAAAGCATATTTTCAAACAGAATTTCATTTTTCAGTCGGTACCATTCTTATTCCGTAATTTTGCAATTTTAAACGACTCAGGGATGAACATGACTGTTTCGACATCGATTTCATTATCATTTCTCAATGGGAAGTAACGCACAAGTTTTAGCGTATAACATACGACTTAATAGGGAGTTTTTGCCGTTTATCCAGATACGGTGAACGTTAAGGTCAGGTTATCTTCTTCTTAACAACTAATTAAGAAAGAAATAACATGACTTTAGCGTTGACCGTATCTGAATTCACGTTATTTCAAAAACTCCCTATTGCCGTCTCTTGAGGACACGGTAATAAGTTGTACGTTATACGTGAAAACTTGTGTATTACTTACGTCTACAACTTAAGTTAGTCTAAATAAGTGTTACACACAGTCCTTGTGCTCAGACCCTTTGACAGATGTAATGCCAGACTAATGAGGTGTCCGCCAGTCCCGCACCGGTCCCCCATGGTGCTGTGTCAGTTTTGTCATGCAGATATGTTCAAGACCGTGATATAAATATGAGGTGATATAATGTGATGTCATTTCAAATCACCGCGGTAAGATAATGATATCTGCATCAATTGTTATTGGCTAATTAGAAATATAATATTCAAATTTATGTTTTTTGTCTCAAGAAAGATCATGAATACTAATTAAATAATCAGGAGACATAGTAGTGGCTCGCGCTAAGAGCAAGCGATATCGAAGCACACGAGACCGACCGTGTATCTTTAGTGTGCGAGCTGTCGAGTTTTCCAGACGATTATCGGATCTCAATAAGGACAGAATCGATCAAGTTTTAAATAGGCTCAATCGACAGCTTCCACCCAAAAATATAGAATAAAAGCGTTTTTGTTTTTTCTCTACGTACCCTACGAGCGAAGATATTGTGACGCAAAGTCTGAATATGTGAAACTTTACTTTCGTCGTGAGATGTGGAGGAAATATCCTTTTAGAATTTTTAGCGTAAGAAGCAAATGTAGCGTCGGCGATACATGGGCAGCGAGCGCTGCAACGATCCTGCATCATTCTGCACATTTTACACATTCTACAGAAGTCAATATCAGACTATGCATTAAAGATTGAGATCGAAGATTGAAAGATAGAAATTTGACTAATCAAAACAAAAGGAGCTAAAACTTCTTTGTCCTCATTGGTCAAATTTCAATCTTTAATGCATAGTTTGATTCTGGCCTAACGATCACGCGATCGCGGAGGAATTGAATGAGTGCAATTATGGGTAAAAGTATATATAATACCTCGATCATCTCAAATTTTGACTGATAAAAAAATACATTTAATCGATGCGTTTTCACATTAAAAAAAGAGGAACAGTTATGAAATTTGCCGCTTTTTGTTGTTGATATCAAATCTTTTATACAAGTAGTACATATCATTAGAGTTAAATAAATAATAAAAATAGTACCACTCATTTGGGTTTTACTTTTAATAAAGACAGTATATAATAAAAACAGTACCACTTGGGTTTTATAACTTGATAATAGTTCTTTTTCAAGAGAGAGTAGTATATGTTGACCTAAAACCTTAATCTCGTAAACTATTAACATTTGATAGCTGTATTTTAATATTTTTATGAACAGGTTAATGAGATGAATCAATTGTTGAAAAGAAAACACATAATCGCTTCCTATAAAAAGATATCCATTTTGCCTATTTTTTAAAGCAACCACGTGTTTTTTTTTTACATCAATTGATTGGTCATTATTTTATTTAAGTCTCATTATTTTATTCATAAAATTATTGAGATACGATTATCAAAAAATTAATAGTTTATGAGATTATGAGACTTAATATTTTTTTTTATGTCAACGCGTATCAGAATAAAGTAAAAAATATCTCGTAAGCTATTGATTTTGATATCTCTATTTTAATAATTTTATATAGAATAATTAGAGAAACGATATTTTGTAAATAAAATAATTCCCTTAAAAAAATGGACGCGATCGTTACATCTTTTTGGCGTCTCCACCTTGAAGGAAAACAATGTGACCAAAATACGTTCAAGTTTAAATCAGTTTGCTTACTATTACGACAATTCATTCATTTAAATCAAGTCAATATCATTTAATTATATTATATATATAGATGCTCTGACACGTTTACATAAAAATAATCATAACTTCTTTAATTTTTGAATTTTGAATATGCCTTAGGCAGAATAATCTTAAATGTCTCCTATTTCATAAAATTGAAAAAATAATTAATTTTTTTATCTTTTAGACAATTGTTATAATGGTATTTCTTAATTTTGTGATGATGATTACGTTTTTGTTAAATAAATATAAACGAATACGTGACAGATCGTCAAAATTCATATTAAAAAGTGGATCCCCTGGTGCGAGCTTCTATTATTTAAATCGCCGACGTGAAGCTATCAGGGAGACTAACTCCCTCGGATGTGGTACCCTATTAAGAACAATTCTACACATGGTTCGAGGCGCCGGAAGATTTGTTAGAGCTTGTTAGTCTCACGATTTTCATCGAAGGTTATTACCCCCTGGCGCGCCATTGCGAATCTATTGGCTGATCCTGAGAGGGTGCAGTAGGTCTTGGTAATTGAAATGGTTTTCTCTAACCGAAATCGATCACGATCGATTGATGATTGCTGAATTATTGTTTTAGTAATAGGCTTTGCCCGACCGACCGAGTTCGCTGATTGGATCAATTGAATCAGCCAGAAAATAATTGTTAACACATACCTAATGGCGGAAGAACAGATTGTCTCACATGTTTCGCGTACATACATTTTTCTTTACATAATTAATCCTACATTACTCGTATGATTTTTTTTTAACGTAAATATTCGCACAGGGTATATTACGGTCCTACCATCACAATTTATTCCAATTTCCATTATTTTAAATATTACTGTCCAATCTCATTTTACAGTAATATCGCTGCAAAATCTCTGCAATATTACTGTAACATGCAATGTTGCATGTAGGAGATATCATTTTGAAATACGAATATAGTCTTTTAATTTGAACATATTTCTGTCTTTTTTTATATGAATTTATTGACGTTTGCCTAGCATATCATAATTTTGAGAAAATAGCAATAAAGAGTTTAAAAAATATTGATTTTAAGAGATTTCATGTCGTTGTATACATATACATAAAATCAGTATTCTTTTTTTCTAATTTCATTAATGTCACGCAAGAATATGAACTTTTAGTTTTAAAATACACTTTGATTTATTTCGATAATCTCTTATTTTCGAGATATGTATATATCAATTTGAAAATAGCTCCTTTTCTCATAATACATATAATATATGTATTAGGTGTTGAACTTAATTTCTGCTACTCGCTACTAATGCCCATTTCCACCAACGTAGATTAACTTTAATCTTGGTTCAATTTACTCTTTGTCTTTTTCTAATCTTTAGAACTAGAAAAAGACGAAGAGTAAGTTGAACCGAGATTAAAGTTAATCTACATTGGTGGAAGTGGACATAAAGGGTGCTAGCTCCAACGCTGGCGAGTTTCGATGATGAAGTCATATGTCTTTTGTAGTTTAGACATCGCTGAAAGTGATTCAATCCTCACGGGTTAGATTTCTCGACGCCAAAGAGATTTTTCAATCGATTGAAAGTGAATCGCGATAAGCTATTTTTTCGACATGTGCTTCTTCACTACTTCGACCTCAAGGAAACCGCAGCTGAAGCGTATCGCTTATTATCCGAAGTGTATGGTGATGAAACTCCATCGGAACCAACATGTAGAGTTTGGTTTCAACGCTTCCGAAACGGTGATTTTGATGTGAGAGACAAAAAACGTCCAGGACAGCCGAAAAAATTTGAAGATGTCGAGCTGCAAGAATTGCTTGATGAGAATCCAGCTCAAACGCTTTTAGAGTTGTCGAAACAGTTAAATGTTACTCCAATGGCCGTCTCAAAACGCTTGCATGCCATGGGAAAGATCCATAAGGAAGGGAGATGGCTACCACATGACTTTGATTAAGGTATTCATTCATCTTCCCTTCGAAACAAATCAATTTTGGAGATGAAAAAACGGCAATTAAGTTCAACATCTAATATGTACGTTGTGATCGTACTCGCGAGCAACGGCACTTCTCCGCGTTTCCTCATACAAAAATACCGAGAGTATAAACTCCGAGTAACTGCCTAATTATTGTTGGGCATGAGAGAGAGAGAGAGAGAGAGAGAGAGAGTGTGTCATTCTTTTTCTAATCATTGGCTGACTCGAAATAATTTCGAAATAATAATTATTTATTGCGACGGACGAAATCCAACCGTTTAGCCACGAAATTGGCAGAGGGAGTGACTCATTATCAGCGAAAGAATATCAGAGGATGAGAGAAATAGGCTAAAGAAAAAATAGCACATGAATTAATAAAGAAAAGAGAATAACAATTGTATATTCTGCAAAAATCGAATTACGTTTTTCCTTGGTAAAACGTAATCTGTAAGACCCGGATCTTTAAGATTC
The DNA here is from genome assembly GCF_001594075.2 of Trachymyrmex cornetzi. NCBI lineage: Eukaryota > Metazoa > Arthropoda > Insecta > Hymenoptera > Formicidae > Trachymyrmex > Trachymyrmex cornetzi. The sequence goes on along the minus strand of NW_017300079.1, from coordinate 671,987 downwards.
AGCATCCGCAACGGGAATAGAGTCAATTATTATGCACGCGTCGATTAAGCAATTGTACAAGATTTTGATATTATCTGAGCTCTCAAAAGAATCGATTAACAAAGACGCAATAAGAATCTATAGGCTTGTTCTTTTTGGCTGAACTTTTGCACCAGTTCATTTTTTTTTCTCTTCTTTCCTCCTAAAGAGAAAAGGAAGAAGGATGAACTGGTGCAAAAGTTCAGTCAAAAAGAACAGGTCTTATGTTACTTGACTATGTTACTATGAACAGATAATAATTGCGCGGTACAGAGTGTTTCTCTACGCGGTAACTCAAAGATTAGAAGACAAGGTAGTGTCTCAGCGCTAAGGTAAGCGCAGCGACACTATCGTGTTCCTTTACACGAACTGACAAGTTGTGGGGGACCAAGATTATTATTTTTACGTCGCAAAATAGAAGGAATCTCAACACACAAATATGCAGTAAAAAATAACTCGGCTGTGGCAAAGGGCGAGCGCTATTCGGTATCTAGTAATTTGTTAAAAGTGGCGTTCGAGTGAATGACATCATTATACGCGGCAGCCAGAAAGTTGGTCGCACGAAATTTTTAGAATCCTTAACGCGCGATTCTCCCGACGCAAAGAATCTCGTAATCGATGACTTTACAGAATTAAGCGACGCTCGTCTCACCGATACTGTTCTTTTCGTTCTCTCCGGTATCCTAATCTCTCGAAATCCACTGTTCTGCTCCTTGATAGTCGTATTTCTGAGATCATACAACCTCTCTTACAAATCGTTGGCTCAGCCACAATATGAATGCCGGCCGGAATTTTTTCGCCTGAGTCCTCGCAGATCCTGACGCGTAATCCAAATCGGAAAACTTCCTAGACAGCCTTCTGGTTATTCCGGATGGCTCGGGATATCAAGTGGTGCTTCACCGCTGCGAATCCGTAAATTTGCGTCTTTCTTGCAGGCGGACGGTACGCGTGGTCATCGTTTTCGCTTCAAATACTTCAGTTCTTGGCCTTACAAGAAGGTATCTTATCCCTACAGCTCATTCTTCATTGTTTTCCTGTAAATAGTTGCGACAATAATAAGGCTCTCCTAGCAGCGTGATAGAAGAACTAAAGAATAACACGATCTGCGTGTATATACCGGGCTCCCGGAAGAGGCGGTTTCCAGCGCGATATCGCATCTTCACTCTTCTCGTAGTAACGGATCTTTCTTCTCCTGGTTGCGATGAGAATACAGAAAGAATAGTGCAACCACCGATCACGGTCCGTTATTGTTAACAAAACGCTAAATTCGGAACTAAATTAGAAAAAATAAAACTTATAACAAATAATTGATGAAAACAAATAAGTAGTGCTCACCCTGCGAACCAGGAGAACGCAATTGATCTCCGCAGAATTGTTGCGATCGTGACAGGCAAAACTTTCCACGTCACACAACGTCCATGTGTACGTACATCTGTTTTTCTCTGTCTTTATCTTACATCATGGCTTCGACAGTTATGCCTCTACCAGTATAGCTCTCAGTCTTACTTCATAGTTTAAATATATAAGGGCTCTGTATTCCGATCATGGTGAAATAATCCTTTTACCATAATTCCGGTATAGAATCTCAGCACAAAGATGGTCCATAACCAAGCCATGAAATGTGAATCGTAATCGTAGATCAATGCACGATGTTTTGGTCAACCCATGAGATAGAATCATAATTCCATCAAGATCAATCTACAACTACGACTTATGTTTCTCAGTTACAGCAATCTTTGTATTTAGGCCTTTACACTGCTAGTAGTGAAAATACCAGTAGTATACGTAACATGCTCTACAGATTTTTCGCTTGCAGTGAGAAACGGAACGCAACCGAGAACTGATTATGAATGTACTAACTTAGGTCTATTAAACGTTCTAATTACTAAATATCCAGTCCTATCATGATAACTAGAAATTCTGTTTTATCAAATTCATTCAACTATAAATGTCTTCTCGGTGTAATCAAACCATTTTTCTCAGTGTATGTTTTACATGTTGTAGAAGACTCGGAGAACGATTCGATGGTCCATTCGGATTCCGAAGACACTATCGATCCTGGCAGCAGCCCTTGCACGCGTCTAGGAAGTCCTCCACCGGCGCTTTCACCATCGCCCGGTTTGGCAACCACATCTGGGAAATCTTGTGGGGTGATGGTCAATAGCGCACCACCAACTAGCAGGAAACCACGAAGACGACGAACCGCTTTTACTCACGCTCAGTTGGCTTATCTCGAAAGGAAGTTCCGTTGTCAGAAATATCTCAGTGTAGCGGACCGCAGCGACGTCGCGGACGCTTTATCGCTCTCAGAGACCCAAGTAAAAACTTGGTACCAAAATAGAAGGTAGACAAAAATTTACCGTATGATAAAGAAATAAGACTGGAAGGAGCTTTTCGCGCCACTGCGATTTCATTGCAGGACGAAGTGGAAACGGCAGAATCAATTACGATTAGAGCAGTTGCGTCATCAAGCTACTGTTGAGAAAGATCTTCTGGTACGTAGCGTGGGTCTTCATCACAGCAGCATGGATGCTTATTGTTCACCATATAACTCACAAACGCAAACCGGTCATCCGCCACCACCGCCGCCGCCATCGTCAGCAGCATCCACTGCTTCTACGGCAGCGTTTCTCTCGACAGCGGCCGCACTCTTCCGGAACGTCACCTATGTCCCTGGCTGCCCTCTCTAACACGTGTAATCTTGAAGATCTCAACATTATTCCTGAATCAGAACGAGCAATTTAGCTCAGAGATCTGAAGAAACATTTCAATGACCTACTTGTGCCGTGAGTGCTAAGCTAATAACTAATTCAGTGTTTTCAAAAAATTTTGATTCATCTTTCGTTATTTCGGAGTTTCCTAAATTTTAGTGAATTGGTTGAAAAGATTTGCATTAATAAATTAACTTATTAATAAGAGAGACATCTATACGCTACTGTTTTTTTTCTTTTTAACGCGTTATCGCTTTTTTATAATGTTATATTTAAAATATGGAAATATTGCTCTGATTTAAAGATTTTCTATGAGATGAGAGGAACAAAAACATAAATTATAATTATTCTGCTTTAATTACATCTATATCTGCATACTATCATGCAAGTCTCAGCGTATTAAATGTTATCAACATTTTTGTGTTTAAAAAGTCTGTAATATCGTTTCTTTTTCACATTTCTTCTTCCATGACATTAAATAAAAATCAAAGAAGTATGTAAATATATAATTACGGAATTTCAGTAGTTGTAGCAACTTATCTTTCACATATCGAATTCAGCGTAACATTTAACATTAATATGGAAATTTACATCATCTTTGATAGAACTTCCATTTCCAGTTGATATTATAATAATTTCCAATTAATACTATAATAATGTTACATTACCATTATAACGTGTCACGATGGATGCGATATTAATATATTGCATTTAAAAAATAAATAAAGAAGAAAAACTGCAGTTGTCATGAAAGAAAGAATGAGCTGTGATTTCGTAATATACATAAATTGAGAGCAGAGGTACACGTTTAATTGACAATTAATAAGTTATGCGATTTAGGCCCGGTTGCACCATGTTACTTTGACTTTAAGCGAGGCTTAAAACTCTCTATTTCTCTCTATTTCTCCTTCTTTTTCAGCTTTAAAGAGAGAAAGTGAAAGTTTTAAGCCTCACTTAAAATTAAAGTAACATTGGTTCAATCAGTCCAGTAACAATTCGTAGATTCTTTAGCATCTTAATGTAATTAAATAATTATTGTTGTTATTCGTCAACTTGATAATATTTATTGAATACTTTTTCCGAAATAAAAAATAATTGTAGATAAATAAATTATTATTAAAAAATCATGCCCTACGATTCAATCAGAAATTTCAATGTAAATTAGTCTTTACTTAACATGCTTGATAACTTACTTCCTGCTTTGATCAAGGGTTAGAAGTTGTATGATTAAATCGAAAACGAAATTTACAAATTTATTTCAAAGAGCAAAATAAATGAATATATTTTTTATTTTCTGTTTAGATATTATATATTATATATTATATATTAGATATTATATATAACTGTTATATTTTGGATGTAAAAAATTGTAATACAATTTATAATACAAAATTTACTAAAAATATATTTCTGTCATGGAAGACAAGCCCGAAATTTTCAAGTGCCTCGTATTTTACCGCGATTCTGTGGCTTCTAAGAACGTAACTCAGATAAAGTCTTTTAGATATCTTATGCAACATGTTATCTGAGAATCTATCTATTTTCTGATTTAGTTTTCCTTAGAATGCACTTTGTTTTACAGATTAAATCTAAATCAGACCATTAGAAATGTTATTATAAAATGATAACAATATTAATAATGTGATAATTGAAATTTTATGTTTATGTTCTGTTACTATGTACATTTTTCTAATGGTCTATTTTAGGTTTAGCAAAGCGTCCTGAAAAAAAACTAGATCAGATAGTAGAAAATGCTTCCTTAGAAATCATACAATTGTAGAGAAACGAGAGACATACATTTTAGAACCTGTATTTAATAAGAAAATTGCATATATTTTTAATAAGATTTATATTACAAATTAATTTTTTACATCTTAAATATAGCAGTAAATAATGCCTAAACGGGGAATTGCACCCATTTAGATTTCTTTCCCTGAAATAAATTCATAAATTTCGTCTCCAATTTGACCACAAATCTTTTATTGTTCCTTAAAGATGATTCAGGCAATTTCGAAGGTAAAAGCAAAGTGCTCCAGTACATTTCATTATTATTTTACATTTTGATCTCCTTTTTATTAGCGGATATATGTTCTTATAAATAAAGTGTACACGTGGCGATAGGCACGTGACCAAGCACGAATAAACTGGTTAAACCGATACATGTTGAGTAGTTCGACGGTGCTTGTGCTGACTGAAATTGCCATGTGTAGCAAATCTAATTATGTAAAAACAACGAGAGAATACGCAACTGATATGATTATCACAATGACTTTGTGCCGAACTTACTCGCGTTAATAATTAAAGAAAAAGAAACTGCCACAAGGCAATCAATATACGAATGATACATTTATTATAGATAAATATCTTATAGGTATATGTATATTTTAGCGATTGAAAAAAATACAATTACGCGCAAGATCAAAGATCTTTTTGCTAAAAGAATTTGCATTTGTTATATCTAGATCTTAATATTTAAACAATTATGTTAAACAATTATTTTAAAATTATTTCATACAGTAAGTACAGTGCTAAACAAAAAAAAATTCTTTAACAAAAATTAGAGCTTTATGTTAAAAATTGAGTAGTAATATTTATAGTTAAAATGAAAGAAGTTAATATGAAAGACATCGATTCAACTTCGAATGTGAAATTTTATGAATAAAAGAGAAAATTTTGTCTTTTTTTTTTTATTTCATTCCTTTAAATCTCTACAAATCATTTACGTGCCATATTTTCTCAGAGAATAAAACAAACGGGAGTCCGCGCATAGTTTCTTTAGCATAATGAATTGTACAGCGTCAGTTTCTTAGACAATCAGCGAATCTCGAACATTGCAGCTTGCACTTACGTGATAATTATATGCTTTCTCCAATAACAAAATATCTAATTTTAACAATATTAACGAATTAAAGAGACAAGTTAAATTTTATAACTAAACATAACGAGATAATCATTAAAAAAAAATGTATTTAAGTATATATAAAAATTCACTTGATTAATTTCAAGTGAAAATTATACTATAAGAACGATGATGTAAGTAAATTTATGATATACTTCTACGACATATGTATAATTATATCTTTTTTATATAAGATATTATCTCGAAAATAGTATGAAAGTTTCCGTCAGAACTACATAATTTTGCATGTACATTAATATTTTTATCTATCTCCATAATTCGAAGTATGATCGATATATCCCTTTATCAAAACTAAGGGAGAATTCTAATTCCCCCTTGGCTTTGATAAAGACGTATATTCTATTTTAATAATCGGAATACGTGAGACAAGTGGTGTTCGATCACGTGCGTATTGTATTGCGACGAATAGTCGCGCACACACGTGTACATACGTGCGTAAGTCGTGTTGGCACTTGGGCACGTGCTTTTCATTCCTCTTCGGTTGGCTTTGTGTCTTCATAGTGCATTGTTAAATACTTCGCCATAAGGGATGACTCCTGTATATGGAAAAGAAATTTTTCGCCTTGTTTCACAACTCCTTTACATTCTTGATTGAATATTGAGAAGTGCACAATCCTCTTGTTCGCCAACCACATGAACTACTCGCCTTGTTTCACAACTCCTTTACATTCTTGATTGAATATTGAGAAGTGCACAATCCTCTTGTTGTTCGCCAACCACATGAACTATGATTACACTGTTCAATAAAACTTTTTTCCAAGCACAAGAATGATAACCCAAGTAGCTAGTAGATACTTACAAAGCGTTAACAAAGCGCTAAAAAAACACATATAATCAGCAGCTATATAAGCGCTGCTATACTACTTAGGTAAGCCAACATAAATTTTTGTTTAGTAATTCTCATGAGAATAATTGTGTTTCTTATGAATTTTTTACGATAAGAAACAATATGAATTTGGAGAAATTAAGAAATCAGCGAGGATAAGAAAAAATTATAGAACAAATCATCCGTCAATAAAGTATTGAAAATGAACAATATTACTGAATTAAAAAAAATTACTGAATTAAATAGATAAAATATTTATTATGCTCTTGTCTTTATCACAGAAACTCTTACCGGTGACAACAAATAAATTTTCTAATTTAGATTTTTTAATACATTATATATATATAGGCGAGTCAATAATAAAAAAACGTAAGGAAGAAAACGATGCGCGGAAGCTTTTAATTCTTTAGAGCAGACAGCGATGTAATTACAGGAGAAAAATCTGTGTATCGATTTTTCTCTTTCTCTTTCTCTCCTTTTTTCTCTTTCTTTCCATCGTCTTTTGATGAAAGGCAAAAACCAGAAGTAAGAGGTTGGAGGTCTCGGATCAGAAAAAAAGGTGAGAAAGATGAACGACGGTTTGGGAGCAGGACTGTAACGAAGCTCTGACTTTTTAATTGGAACACATTCAAAAAGTGATATGCCTTTTCATCGTGGAATGCAATGCACTGTGAATGCAATCTGAATCAATGTAGAATCAACCGAGCTCGCTGATAAACCCAGAATTTCGCGATTTCTGCGAATCGCACAAAAGGGATATTAGAACATTTTATTTTTTCCTTCTTCACATTATTCACGAACGACTAAATAACGATGTAAATTACATTAAATGGGAGCAGTGTTTATTTTTAATGTGTTCATGTAAATAACGACTAGTATTCGAAATGTGCAATAATTACACGTTCTATAAATGTTCTCCTAAACGTGGATACGTAAGATTAGCGACTAATGAGTCGTGAAATTGACCTTACATGACTTTAGATATCAAAAATACAATTGTGAAAAAAATATAATGGCAAACTATTTTGTTTATTATTTTTCATAGTAAGATGATTTCCCACAAAGTGCCTTTTTCGAAGAAAATTATGGAATATCAGAGTTATTATTGTAAGAAGCTCACGAACAAATGACTATATCCCTTCGAAAATACAGCGTAGCTCGCGGCGAATCGAGCTTAATGGGTTGTTTACTTGCAAATTGCGCTACCGTTAAAGGGCAACAAACAATTCATGACTCATTTTAACTTCTGCATTTCAATCCCAAGAACTGACAGCCCTTTCTACGAGCATCACGTTTGCATAATTGTCTCTTATGTTCCATTTCTTTTTCAAGCGAATCGCTTTTTCCTACTGTTTTCATCTACCGTAGATTTAAAAAATTCAAAATATAATAAAATTATCGACTTATGTTGTTAATAAGCTATTAAAAGTGCTGCCTTAATATTCTAAAAAAAATCTTTATTATAAAAAAATTAAAATCTTTCAAAATAATTTCACATATAAATGTACTAGAAGATGTAAATACAGTTATACAGAATATCTGATAATGAATGCATTACCTCTCATAGACAAGTAGAACGGACTAAACTGAATCAAAAAGTTCGGTAAAAAACTTTATAAAATTGGCGAACTTACCGATTTCAATGACCTTGACACATATTTTCAAGGTCATGGTTCTGAGCGATCTCCCACAAGTTGTAGTAGTTCGCTCATTATTCGTTACATAGTAATTATTAACAAAAAAATTTTTAAATAATGTCACATTTCTGTTATATATCTACAATATTAAGTAACATATATATCCTACACTTCCCCCTGCTTAGAAAGATTAAACTTTTCACGCGAAGCGAGATCCACCCTGCATCTGCCTCTGCCTAGGGGGCGCACGATTTTCCACGCGGAGCGAGGTCCACCCCCACCTCCCCCCTTACCTAAAGGCGCATAACTTTCTACACAAAGCGAAGTCTACATTACTGCACCCTCCTGTCTAGATCGTGCGCCGTGCGCCTTTAAGCAGGGAGGGAGATGGGCCTCGCTTTGCGTGGAGTTGTACGCTTTTTTCGCATTTATATCATATACATATTTATTAAAGGATCTTGCATCAAATTCTTTGAAGAAACGTAAAGAAATGTAAAAGTTTGTTTATACTTTCTAGTAAATGTAACTAAATAAATTGTTTAAGAAAAGAAACTGCTCTTGTTAAAAATGTTTTAAAGATTTTTGAAGTTGTACAATTAGTGAAATTATGGTTATAATTGTAATTCTGCGAAAATCTGTTCTGGGGATTGATTATTGTATATTATAAGAGAATATGCTATATTGTAAACAACAATCCGGTATTCTTCAAACATATAAAATATTTTTATACATTTAGATGAAAATAACATCTCAACTTTTTATTTAATTTTTATTAATAAATTAGTTAACGTTAATTAATTAAAAAAAAAATAATAAACAATATAAACTTATTAATGGTGGCCAATATTTTTAAAAATATTTCATTGTAATAAAAAATGAAAACAAAGCATTACATTTTAAAGAATTATGCGATTAAAATTTTAGAAAATATGCATTTTACAAAAAAAGAATTTTATGTATAAGACACCCCCAAAATGAATGGTTTAAAGTAAATTAGGAATTAGAAATTTATTAAATGTATATGTATTTAAATGTATAATATGTGTTTATATGTATGTATATGTATATATACACACACAAATACATATATATATATACATATATATATATACATATCTCACATATACAGGATATTTTTTAAAGTCTATCCACAAATCATATAGTGTTATTCCTGATAAAAAAAACTGACAATGAGTCGAAAAGGCCTCATTTTGCAATTTTTGCAATGGTTGACGAAATATTAATTTGTAAAGATTGTAAAATAAGTGATTGCTGAATCACATAATGCTATTCCTAATTAAAAATTGAGTCGAAAAGTTCTTTATACCATTGCGATCAGGAATAGCGCTATATGATTCGTGGCAGACTTTAAAAACATGTGTGTGTGTGTGTGTGTGTGTGTGTGTGTGTGTGTGTGTGTGTGTGTGTGTGTGTGTTTATAATTTCATTTTAAGATTTTATATCTTTTACAACTGGAAAAAATGCTTAGAATAAAAAAATTCTAAAAATTTTTCAAAGGAAGTTAGAACCAAAACATCAATCCAGATCACTACAATTTATAAAATGTAGAATGACAAAATTTTAATTTTGAAACTATTACGATGTTAAATAATTTAAGAATCAAGTCATCTTAATTTCTCTTTACATTAGGATAATATTAAATTTGTGACAGTTCGAACTAATATTATCTACAATTGTGTACTTAAGTCAATTTGAGATGCAATTACTTGTATTGTTTATTTATAATTCATAATGTTCTATTTGCATTAGCATCTTCTTAGATAAAGAATTGCTTAGGCAGTTTTCGCACGAATAGCAGCACGTTTTCCTGTGACAGCCTGAAATAGACATAAAAAAATCATGTTTAAAATATAATTACATTTGATACGCACAATATATCTTGCCAGAACATGTATATACATGTTCATATGTATCACACTATGTATAAAAAATATATTATTTCTAATTAAAGAATAATTTACCTGGAATCCAGACTTTATGCTAGCGACAGAACATCTTGAACCGCAGGTTTCGCATTGCAAAAAAAAGAGTCGAGTGTCCTTTTGGAGAATAGTGTCGGGTGAACGACACGTATGACACGTAACGTATTCTTTGATATATCTTCTAAGAACATTTTCTATTTGTTTCTGTTGAAAGCGGCCTTTGATAATTAACTGACTGTTACCATCAACAGAGCCGCTTGTACCTAACTCCGCCAGCAGAAAGTCTAGTAAATGTTTAGGTTGTCTATGTAATGTTTTACAAATCTGTAAAATAGAAATATACAGGCTAAAAATTTTTAAACAAAATGATTAAAAAATCTGGAAAAATATAAAATATGTAGAAAAACATTTCAAATAAACATTTCATATGATCTCACAATGCGCAAATAATAACAAAATCAAATTAAAAAATTTTTTAAAGTCATATAAAAGTTATCGATTTTTTAAATAAATTATGAATTTTTTTACATAATATAATTCCTCTAATTATTTTGTATATAAAAGTATTAAGGTAGAGATATAAAAAAATAAATAGTTTTTGTGAGTTATTTTATACTTTATTCTAGTATATGTATACTGATAATGTTTACTGAAACCTAAAATATCTCGTAAACTGTAAATTTTTTTATAATAGTACTTTAATATTTTTATGCACAGAATAATAAAAATATTTTAAAAAATTATGTATTTTGCTATTTGTAACTAATAGGTACATAACATATTCATTTTCAAGCAACCATTTCTTTATACAATTGATTTATCTCATTATTCATCAATATTGTATATTTTATATTTTCATTGGTATTCATTTAAATAATTGGTATTGTATACAAATTTATCTTTTTGTCTTTAAATTACAGATTATTTCTTTGAAAGCTGTTAGCAAAATACATACAAAACTACTACTGTAAGTCTGGTTATAATACATACCTCGGTAAAATTAGCAAAAGATGTTTTTTTCGTTCCAATGCGTACTACTTGTGGCGGACGCATAACAAACTTCTGTTTCTTACCCGCTACCATATCGGGATTCTTCTCTCGCATGATATTAAACACCCTAACTAGTAATTCATCGTATGTATAATCTCTATCCGATCCCACCCACAAACTCGGTTCCTCCACTAAAGAGAAAAATGAACATATTTGTATTATCTAAACTAAATTATCTATACTAAATTATGACAGAAAGAATTGTTAATCATTACACGTGATTATTACAATTGAACAAGCACAAATGAAAATTAACAATTTGAAAGTTGTTAAAGTAGGGTAGAAATTTTTGAGGGTTCCGCTACCACTCGGGAATCGTTTTATTTCTATGGTTTCTTATATATTTACCTTGGTAGAAATAAAAAATAATCATTATAATAACGTCAGATTTAAGGAAAAATTTTGATACATTGAAATAAAGTGAATAAAATCCTTATTTACATTGTTATAAAATCAGTTATGCTTCAATAATTTATTTATGAAATTAATTCCAAATTGGACCAAATGCGAATAATTGCATCACATTTTTTATAACATTTGTCATCTCGGTACCGTTTCCCCCACTCCAAGCGTAGCGCAAAAATTGTAAATAAATTTATTGCGAATAATATTACCTCAGCCGGGAGTCGAACCCGGATCTCTAGAATTCCGTGCGAGCGTCCTGAGTTTTTAGACTACCGAGGTCTTAGTAATTAGTATTTTTCGCAATATCGATATGTAGGAATAATGAGTTCGACTCCTGGCTGAGATATTTTTCGCAATAAATTTGTTCAGTTTTTCAGCACATTAACATCTTTCTAATAGGATACCTGATTGAGCATCAAATTATTAAATGGCTTGTCAAATTAATTTGTGATATTACTACAGTGATTTAAATGGGTGCATTCAGTACTATAACCGCTCACTGAGCGCTCAGTGAGCTCTCGTATCTGTTTGGTCTATATTTTTAGATCTAACGGAATATGCCAATCAGATGCAAGAGCTCACTGAGCGCTTAGTGAGCGGTTGTAGTATTGAATGCACCCACTGTGCTTAGAAGTCCGAAAAACCAATTAGGCGCGCAGTTCAAATGACAATATAATATATGTGGTATACAAATTCACGTGGAAATTATTTATTTTACATTTAAATTATTTAGGAGAGAATTTGGATAATACAAAATAATAAGATTGCTTTAAAACGCTTGTAAAAATGGGCAATAAATAATCGTGAAAAAAACGTGAAATAAAAATAAGCAAGCCTATGTTGACTACGTGCCTTTTATGATAATTTACTATCAGGAGGGAGAGGTAAGGATAGCTTCTATTCATTTTTACAAATGCTTTGAAACGATCTCATTATTTTATTTTATTCAAATTCTCTTTATTTACAAATGGCATGCAAGAATTTCAATGTGTCATTTCTTACTTATGACTGATAACATCATGATTTCAATGTGACTGCGGCGATCAGTCAGGAGTCTTAATACAGTATAATGCCCAATTTCATCACTTCCAGATAAGTTGCGAATTACCTTATCCAGGAGATATCTCCATTGTATTCTGGGAGATATCTCTTGGATAAAGTTATCTAGAGGTGAAGAAATTGCGCTAAGTCATTTTTTTACTTCACAAAGATTATGAACTTTTTAGTTCATAAATTTTTTAATTATTTAATGTTATCATTTCACGATCCTTTTATTTATTATACATACTTTGTTTTTCTTTTATTTAATGTCTAATGTATAAAGAATACTAAAAAAGCATTCAATCATAAATATTAATCATATACGTATACATCAATACAAACACAAGATCTCATTCTTGTATGTAATTTATCAAAAATGAAAAAAAGCATTTCATAAAATTTCTTATTATGTTTGGAAAATAATGATAAATCTATCACGTAGGGGCAAAATGGACTAAACTGAGAAAAAAGTCCTCTACTATTTTGAAATTTTCGCAATAGTTACAAGATATTAATTGCTAAAAATTGCCAAAAATTGGTTTTCAATAATTTTTTACTAAAATACTATCAACTTTACAGAAAAACTACAAGAGATAAAAATTATTTATTTTCTTCTTATATAGAGGTCTAAGAATTTTTTTTAGAATTTTTTAGTATCGTATTTTCTCAAGTTAAAAATAAGAAAATTCTGTACTCTAAAAAGTTGATAAATTCTTAAAAAATTCGTAGAGTTCTATGAGAAGAAAATAAACAATTTTTGTCTCTTGTAGTTTTTCTGTAAAGTTGATAGTATTTAAGTAAAAAATTATTGAAGACCAATTTTCGACAATGTTTAGCAATTAATATCTTATTGACTATTGCGAAAATTGCAAAATGATAGAGGACTTTTCTTCTCAATTAGGTCCATTCTACCCTATGCGAAGGATTTATTATTATTTTCCAAACACCCTGTACATATTAAAGCTTCCAAATAAATTATAATTAGACATTATTTTAATTACATCAGATATATGTAAATAATAATTTTAAAATATATAAAATTTAATTTTTTGAAATTTATAAAATCAGTTTCAGATGTTCTCTCTAAAATTATTTTTGTCATAAAATGCATAAGAGTGGAACTTAGATGACGTGCATGTGAGCGGATGCCAACTGCGATTTTTAGATTGTGCGATAATTAGAGAATAGCGAATTAGTGAGTGGATAAAGAAGGGAAAAAGGGAAGAGCAAAAAAGTTAAAAAGAGGTAAAGGGAAAATTTTGTTATTCTGGTATTATGTTTTGAGGATGAGTTAATAAACAGAGAAAGGGAGATACAGAAGCAGTGAGAAGATAGCAAAATTTCTAAGGCAAGATACAACGAGTTAGGTAAAGATACAAGGAGTTAGGGGTGACTCACCCCTATAACGTATTTCCTGTTACTTACCCGGGGTGAGTAACAGGAAATACGTTATATCTAAGGAAAAAAAACTTAGGAGGATGGAAAAAAGGGGGTGAGGTAAAAGCTCTGTTTCAATTAAGACGTGGGAATTTGGAGGAAATGATAACTTGTAGCATTATGTGGAGGAATGCACGATGACAAAAGAAAGATTTATTAAATTAGGGGAAGAAGGAGGGATATTAGGGAGATGATGATTTAGGCAAGATGAAAAGGGAAATATTAAGAAAATTATGGAAAGATAGTGATAAAGTTTTGAGAAAAAAAAAGAAGAGAAGGAATACATGATCTAGAGAGGAAAAGTAATGGCAATGGAAAATTAGTTTGTAGGAGTGGTGTAATTAGCAGAAAGAGACAATAAGGATGGATAGAGTAAATTTCAAAAGAAATAAAAGCATGTGAAAACAAGCAGACGATTATAGGCTGTGATTAAGGCTGTGGTCTAGATATTTTAATTTAGTTTAATTTAGTCTACAGTATTAGAATTAGATATAGAATAAAAGCAGATAAGACATGAATAAAAGAATACAAAGAGAATATACAGGATACAACTGGATGAGCAAGAAATGGTAAAAATAGTAATATAGTAATGGATAGCATAGGCAAGATAAATGGATAAATGAATGGGTTAGGGCTGTATGTGTAAACTAAGTCCTCTTCTTGGCAGTGTATGCTGAAGTGTAATAAATTCTATTCTATTCTATATATTCTATTCATATATATAGAATATTCATATATTCTATTCAAAATGCGTAAGTGCAGAAATAATTAAGTGCATAGTTGACGTAATTAAAGTACATCAAGCATAATGTCTTACCATACTCTGCACTTCGCTCAGATTCAGTGCAGCATGTTAACAAATAATGGATAACATAAACAACTAGATGCAAAAAACATACTGGTAAAAATCATTTCTTATTGGTACATACCATTCTCCTTGTCTTCAATTTCCTTGCGCTCTTCTTCAGCCACTAATTCATCGAGATCTTTCTTCTTTTTCTTCTTTTTCTTTGTTTTTGAGAAATCCATATCTAAGTCAAAATCATCATCTACTACAATTTCTTCGACCTGTTGCTCTACAAGTTCCTGTAAAATAAATAAGATTCTCAAAAATTTAAGATAAACAATCCAGGTCTTGCTAAACTAGTATATTATAGATTGCAATACACTTTTTAAAATGGCAAATATTTGCAATCTTCTCTCCTCTCGCAAATATGAAAAAGCAAGGAATGGAGGTCATATTTATTTGTATTATTTTATTTATACAGGGTATTCAGCGATATCTACCTAGTTAATTCAATAGATAATTCTAGGATATTCCAAGTAAAAATCCTAGTTTTTCGAGATCGATTAATTTTCATTAATTAATTTTTGTTGATTCGCGCAATATATGTTTTGTATTCAAGTTAGAATTTAATATAGCGAAATATTTAAATAATAATTAAAAAAGATTTCGTTATTACATAGTTTGGCTACCTTTTTGAATCTTCTTCAGAAATCCAAAATAAAAAAATTAAACAAGAAAATATAGCAATATTTTCATAGTTCTCATGTTAAGTTAATCCAAAAACCACAGAATTACTCAAAACGATTGGAAGACCGTGTGGAGAAAAGTTCTGGAAATTATGAACATTATAATTGCAAGTAATGGACAGAAGATTTAAATAGAAAATAGTCAAATTTTAGAGTTAGGAAAAAAGTTACAAAATAAAAATTTCTTCTCTTATCTTTCTCTATTTAAGAAAATTTTATTTTATGATTTTTTCACTAACTTTAAAATTTTAACTATTTTCTATTTAAATCTTCTGTGTGCTACTTGCAGTTCTAATGTTCACAATTTCCAGAACTTTTCTCCATGTGGTCCTCTAACTGTTTTGCGATCAATTCTGTAGTTCCTTGATTAATTCAGCATGAGAAGATATTGCTGTATTTTCCTGTTTAATTTGTCTATTTTGAATATTTAAAGAGGGCTCAAAAAGTCGAAGTAGCCAAAATATGTAATAACGGAATTTTTATAGACATTGCTAATCTCTTATTTTATCTCTTGTCATCTCGACATTCTTAATGTAAATCTAATAATGTATAATTAAAATTTTGTAATTTTTACATATTGACATCCTTATTGACTCTTGTAGATCTTTATTTTCGTTTATTTAAATTTATTATAATATACAAAAAAACAAAGTGTAATTTACCTAAAACATTTCACAACTGACCAGTAAATCATTATCCATACTTAAAAAATCCTTGCTCTTCTTACGAAATCTTCTTACTTTTATAATGATAAATTACAAATTAACAAAAAACTAATAAGTTTTTACAGACTCCTTTAATTAAAACAATTAATAAAACCATAAAATATGTATTATAGAGATTATAGATAGAGATTATAGATATATGTATATTAAAAGATTTTTTTATATCTTTAGTATTAAGAAAAATTGCGCTAATTGATAACCAGCGTCGACTCCTATTGTCTGTAATACATATTTTATGGTTTTATTAATTACTTTTATAAATTAATTCTTATCTTATCTTATTAAATCTTATCTTATCTTAATTAAATCTTATCGTACAAATGTTTAGGACATTTATGGAATAACATTAATAATAAAATATAATTAATTTCTAGTGTGTTCATAGATGTTCATAGCTGAATATAATTTATCATTTTTTAATATATCAAAACATGTTATTAAAAAATACAAAGACAAATAAAATTGAATAATTAATGATAAATAAGCTTAAATTATTAAATATATCCAACATAAATTTTAAAAAAATTATTTACCTCTTTCTTTGTATCAGGTAAAGCTGCTTCTAATTCATCTAAGTTAAATGCCTTTTTCTTTTTTTTCTTTTTTTTACCAAAATTTTCCAAATCCAATGCCTCATCATCTTCCACCACTGTTGGCTCAGGTTCCTGATTCTCCTTATCAACAATGTTTTCAGATGCATCTCCACCGCTGCCTCCTTCATTGAAAGCCGCATCTATATCAAAAGTAGTCTTCTTCTTCTTTTTCTTTTTTTTCAAGGTTGGATCAAATACCTAGAAATTTTTTTATGAATGGAAATGAGTTAAAATACAAATCATATTATATTATTAAAAATAAATAAACGTTTTAATAAAACAAGGATGAATATAGCATATAAATAGCTTATAATGTTGATCCTTTGTTATAAAAAATCTTCTAATTTAAATGATTAATATCTCCAGTAAATAAAAATTTTGAGGTTGGAATTTCTTTTGCTTACTAAATATCATATATCTCTCGTAAGTAACAAAAAAAAAGTAAAGTCTGATGTATTACTCCAATAGAAAATATTGAATTAGAACAGCACAGTATGTCCTGTCACATATTTATGTTCAACTTAATTCGTAAACTGTATTTTACGTACCGAATCTTCTTCCGTCATTTTTCTGATAGTAGAGTGTCCTCTTAAATGAAGAAAACTTTTTGCTTAACAAAAACTTAAGCGATATAAAACATTTCAGAAAACTGAACAAATTAATTTCAACTTACTGCCACACGCTGCTCCAAAAAGATTGCATCAGAAAATTTAATAGCCTTAAGAAAAGCAAGAGGGTCTACCTTCTAAAAAGAAGACGATTTTCAGCGCCATTATGTCTGAACGCGGACATGGCGAACTAAATTGAATCAAGTGATGAGAGCATAGACTTTATCCAGAGAGATATTTGAAAACGGTCATCCCGGCCTTTTTCATTCCAACGCTTATATGTATGTACACATCAATGTCCATTTTTGGGATATGAGAACGAAAGTATCACGTCTATTTTGTGAAACTGTCGATAAAATTGGAGTATTGAAAATGAACGTGGTGTGTGTCGGTACTGTCGATGCTCATAATAGCGCGAAACGCATCGCGTCGTCACGAGTTAACCAATCAAAACGTCCCATCTGCTTACAGTCATGGACAAAACGGTTGCAACACTTTTTTCGATAAGATTTGGAATGCAACTTGCTCACCGAGCGATTGGCTGCGTTCAGCAGAGAAAGCAGCTTTGCAACTGTTGTAAATTCTTCAATATGATTAGTCTTGCCCTTAGTTCCTCATTGGATCTAAATGTATAAACCAATCATATTCAAGAATTTTACTACAGTTGCAAAGCTGCTTTCTCTGCTGAACGCAGCCATTGGTTTGCAATTGATTTTTGCTTTCAATACTTTACTGGATCTAAGGCCGATATTAATAGTCGGTTCTTATTTTAAGACCATCTTAAGTAGCCTCTGATTAGTTTACGACATCTTAAGACTCTACTTAAGACGGTCTTAAATATAAGATTTGACTATTAATACCGGCCTAAGTGTAGGAATCAATGGGCGCATTCAGCGGACTCAACAGTTGAGTGAGCGCTCACTGTTATTGGTGTACTCTTTTAAATCATCCAATCAGAATTTTAGATCTAAAAGAATATATTAATGGCTGCGTTCAGCGGACTCAACAGTTGAGTGAGCGCTCGCTGCTGATGGTCGCGTTCAGCAGACTCAACTGTGTGGAGCAGATCCGTGAGCACTGCTATTGGTGTATACTTTTAGTTCATCCAATAGCAGCGAGCGCTCACGGATCCGCAACAGTTGAGTCTGTTGAACGCGATTGAACGCGACCAATGAACGTGACCGCAGTGTCCGCAGTATATGTTCGCGTTGGAGGTTGGAGGTTGGAGTTTGGAGTATTTCGCAGCTGACAGATTTCCTAACCTCAATAGTCGTCGATTTTAACGCTTAATATCTCGGTCCACGGAGTAGAGCGACACTTTTTTTTGTCAAGTTCGTTCATTTTGTACAAAAACCCATCGAATGAGCCTAATTTTATTAAAATCGGTGAGGAAGACTCTGGAAGACAGGAATCTTGAACATTTTCTACGTAAGTAATATTTATCTTCTAATTTACACCGAGCTTGATATGACTATATTCGTATTCGTACCAAATCACTTAATATACTTATTGTGATCACCATGTCACGTTCACGAATTACTTTAATTTACTCTGATATTTCTGAATCGTATCAAACAATTGGACAATTACGTATGACGTATTGTGATATTGTAGCACAACAAAATCACGGAGTACTTTCTATTGTCTGTTTTCGAGATTAGTATTTTATTAGTTATTAGTAGCACACACACAACACAACACACAGAAAATATATATTTTTTATTAATTGTATATGTTGTATATTCTTTTCATTTTTTAAATTAAACACACATACAAGATATTATTTTTACTATATGTTTCTAAGAAATTACAAAACGATACATAATTAGAAAATATCTTAGAACAAAAAATAACATGTTCATGGAAAATACATTTATCTATTTAATATGTGTATAAATAAAACAAAAAAAATTGTAATATTAGTATTTAGATTTCTTCTTAAAAAACAATATTTAAAATCTCTTTTTAAAAAACAATATTTTACAAAAGAAATTTATACGCTTTTGTTTTGATTATCCAATGTTTCAAAAATTTGACATTTTGCTATTTAATTTATTGTTATTTTGAATTGTTAATTCTGTAAAGACTACATCAGTTTCAAATGTTTTCAAATATTGATATTTTATATAAATAAAGTGAACAAATGGGTGTAGAAAGTATAAAAAATTGCATTTTTTATGAAATATTTTTGATCCCTTATTTAATTCCTATTTATGTTTTTCTATTGAAGTTTTTCTAGCAATATTCTGTGAAATATTTATCACATTCACTTTTGTGTAATACACATATATATACAAAATATATATTTTTATTCACTAATTTTTAGAAATAAATTAGAATATTATACGTGTTACTATCCTGTTTCAAACAGGGAATGGAAAGTTTTTAAAAACTAGTTACTGTTAGTTACTGATTCTCAAAAGTAACTCGTTACCGTCATCGTTACTTATAAAGTAACGATTCGTTATTTTTCTGTTACCTTTTTAATGCTGAAAAAAGATCAGTTAAAAAATTTTGCAATATTTTTTATTCAGATATTAATAAATGTGACAAACAGTGATGATACTAGAAAACTCTTATATTTGATTATTAATTGATAAAAAGTAGACCAAATAAAATATTTTTGTATTACAAAAATTTATTAAAGAAGAACTTGCATCTATGATTTGACAAAATGGTGGCAAATTGTTAGCAAATATACTTTTAAATTCGTATTTAATGACAAAAGATAGCTAATTTAAATTAATCTTTATATTAACAGTCTCATTTTTGTTAAAAATTATAAAAACAGTTTATTGCATACCCTACGGGATTACGCCTGGACCAGAGATATTTATATTGTAAACTTTTTTAGTATTTTAAATTGTATTATTTGTGACAAACTACGCTTAAACGTCAGTCATTTACCTTAATTAGTTTATGGCAATCTTATAACACATCATAAACTAATCACAGTATGTGACAACATAATTATTCATATTAGAATCTTGAGACATTATTAAAAATTTTGAAGTAAGAACGAATCATGAATACTGGTCAAAGATTGAAGATTGAATATATAAAAAATTATGTCGTAAAAATGTGTTCAAAATATAATAAAAAGTAACTGTAGAATTCGTTAAGTACCGTTACCACAAAAAATATATCTATATTACTGTTACAGTTACTAAAAAAAAGGTAACACTGTTACTAGTTTGTTACAAAAAAAAATACTTATAATGGCGTAACATGTAACGCGTTATTTCTATTCCATGGTTCTAAATTATATTATAATTTGATTAGAGATAGTCTCTTCCGTATTAACACATTATACAGAATGTTAAAAAAATCATTCAGCATTTATATGATAGTACATACTGTACTGATCGTAAGTTAAACAGCCTTAATAAACATAGGTTGAAAGCTAAACAGTTTCTGAAATACAAACAGTTTTGTAAGTATCATAACTAATTTATTAACTTCTACGTGCGAGATGTAAAGATTTACCTCCGTATTTACAAACTGCATTCTGAAGGTTTTCATTCAATATGTACATACCTTATTATGAAAAATTTCACCGTGGGTGCGGTCAAGGTCTTACTACATATGCTTTGAAGTATTTGATTGACCAATTAGAAGAAAGAATTTTACGAATTGACCAATCAAAGAATGCTTCAAAGCATTTGTAGCATTATGTTGAGACCGTATCAGTAAATTGACCAGCGATTATGATTGGATAGGCATTACCCCGTATCTACATTAGAATTTTAAGCCTTAAGCCATAAGAAATGAACGAATCATAGTCAATTATTTTTCTCAAATTCGGTTGTAATATATTGGTCAATTTCTTATAACTTAAGGCTTAAAACACCTGTTGTAGATCTAGGATTATAAGGGATCACCTTATTGGAGCTGCAATTCTCTCAATCAAATAGATTATCAGTGCTACTTATTTCGGTAAATATGCAATATAACTCTCCTATTTCCGATTTTCTTGTAATTTGATAAATTTGTGTATTTTCATGCATAGAATATATTCCGAGAAAGAATATATTCCTTAGAGCATGTAAAATATCATTAAATTATTATTTTTCAACTTATCGACATCAAAAAATTTTGACTTGAGCAATGATTTTCCTTCTCAGATTATATTCTACGCGTGGAAACACAAATTTACCAAATTACAGGAAAATGGAGGTGGAGGCATTATACTATATATTTATCCTTATTTCAATTTCTCTCTTTTCACATCGTGTGTGACATGTAGAAGACAATTTGTTATGAATTATGATACTAATATACAAAATTATTCATATCTCAGAAACAGTTGAGCTTTTGACCTATATTTACTAAGGCTTTTTTGCCCAGTATAGTATGTACTACATATCATGTAAAATGAATGGTTTTTTTTTTAAATCTTGTATAAAGATGTGTACATAAAGTGTCTATGTACTATTATTATATTTCAGGTAATCGGGGATTACAATTTATAATATACAATTTTTACTATATCTTCTGTTAATTTATAATAACAATTTTAATGTACACTGCAAGAAAAGTAAAAATATCGTTCTTTATGGATGGAAAAGTATAATTCTTCTAATATGAACTGTGAACATTTGATACAATGTTATGAATATATTGATGTAATATATGTTAATTAACATAAACAATTTCATAGACATTTATGATGTATCACATAAGACATTCTATACAATATCAAAGATTATGTATAAAATAATTTCTAAGAATAGTAAACAGATTCATACAAAATTGACATAGTATCTATAAATAAAGAACAAAGAATTACACAATGTCGAATTCTAAAAACAGCACAGAATGTAATAAGAAAAAAGCTACAGTTCTAGAAGAGCCACAAACAGCAGTAAACAAAAAAGAAGATGCATCAGCGCGACCTATGTGTAAATTAGATTCGTGTGGTTGTTTAAATCTCCAGGATATTCTATTAATATTTGATAGTCCTTTAAGTCAAGAACGAGCATGGGCATTGTGCTATCAGATAGCTAATGGTTTATTACGCTTAACGGAAAATAAGTTCTATGAGATATCAGAACTCTCGCAAATTATACTTCACAAAGATGGAGATATTTGGCTTGAAAACTTAGCAGGTGACCGTTTTATTCTAGAATTCAGAAGTAATCATGTAAACTTGTTTTAGTTTAGAAATTATAAACTATTATTATAATATTATTAGAATATTATAATATTATAATATTAAATTATTGACAAGATAACTTATATTACAGGCTCTAAACCACCTCTTGTTTCGGAAGAGAAGGTAAATGTATAACTTATAATAAAATTTAAATAATAAATCAATAAGAAGTTACGTGTAGCAACAAATTTGATAAATTTAAACAAATGTTTCGACATTTGTTATTAACATAAGGTTATTATCAATGTTAACATTTCTCGTGCAGGTGGTATTTTCGTTAGGCATGGCAATTTTTAAAGCCTTGGACTTTGGTTCTAATGCAGGAGAGGAAATATCATTATTACCAGACCTAGAAGCTCTTATTACATCAATGACAAACTGTAATCGAGGTAAACAAATTTCTTATATGCTCTACTTTCCTTAGTAATGTCTAATTACGTTTTATGAATAAAAATTAATAAATAATCAATAAATAATAAATAAATAAATAATTAAAACTAGTCTTTATTTTAAGTAGAACTAAGATATATACTATTTGATTATATCATTAGTTTATGAAGGTGATGTGGAAGAACGTCTACAAGAAACTGACGATGAAGGTATTGAGCGAGATTCTGGTGATACTGATGCAGAGGATTATATGATGCCGAAACCTACCGAATCATACACAGATAGTCCTACATGTACCTTGAAGACTATTCTTCAAGTAAATTTATATTTGTTAAATTTTAATGTTTAATGTGTTGCTTAAGTTGATACGATTTACAGTCTGGTAAAACAATTAATAATCAAAAAAAGCAAGGTAAAATCGAAGATGGTCAAAATTTTGAGTAATTAAATTAATTTGGTAAACGTAATAAATATAATTTTTTCTTTTAATTTCTTACTTATGACAAATTGGGTACAATCATTAACTTATTAAAGGACACTACAAAGATTCTGCTTATATTTCAGATATGTGCAAGACATGCTCAAAGTTTGCACGAAAATGCTGATAATTATTATCGAAATATAATACAAGCGTTTGTAGAAGAGGCCCTTAATCTCTCTCAATTTCTGGAGAGAGTAGTCGTCAACAAACAATCACAAGATTTGTTTGATCCAAATAATGTAGATCGTAGCTCAACTTCATTGCAGAACATTAATACAGTGGATTTCAATGATTGGGTAAGTTCTTCTGATAATGAATAAAAAAATATACTGTACAATGGTGTTTCATGTTTTTATGAAAAAGCTATTGATTTACAAATTATTGAAATATATGTGATAGATAAAAAAACGCATATTAAATCTTGTATTTTAAATAATTTAATAACTTTCTTATCACATGTTTAAAAAAAATAGATATAGAAACAATATGTAAATAATATATTGTTTCTAATAATTGTGTATAATTTTACAAATGAAATTGTTAATTAGCATTTATTTTTATAGACGGACATTAGAATTTGGAGAGCTATACAAGTACGTTCGTATCAATAAAATAACAATTATTTGTTTTACTATTGCATTATTAAGTTTAACTTGAATTAGTATACATCTCGTTTAAAATTAGTGAAATGAATTTAATATAAATTGAGCATGAATGCATGTAGCATGATAGTTTATATAAGTAGAACAAATAAAATTTTATATCAATGAAACTGAAATTTCATTTACTTTTTAAAAACATGGTTGATTATGCAAAAGAAGAATTATTGATACTAGTCCAATTTTATTAGAAATAATAGTCTAATTATTAGAATAACTCTAATGATTAGAAATAATAAATATACATGGTTTACGTACGTCTGTCGAGGTGAGTTGCTCTTTGCTCATTCAGGTGAATTTAAGATTTTCATAAGTTAATGGTTTTTGAATTAGAATCCACTATAGTTTTGGCAACCTGTGAGTGACTCTACCTTGGCTGATTGCTAAACCAATATAGATTAAGAATATGTTAGATTTCTGATGAGGACTCTAAAGAGAGTTGAAACGTTCAAGAATTTAGAATAAAGAAGACACCTGCACAATGGAGTAAAGAGTATTTTTTATATTTTAACAATTTACGTACCCCCTTCCGCGCTGATTCTCATTATCCTCGAATGTTGTTGTTATTTTAATAAATATGTTAGATAAGAATAGATATATGCATTTGAGTGAGACAAAACGACAATGTTAGAAACGAATTAAAGATATCAGTATTATCAATATGTTTAATCTGAAATTGAAACAAATTTGTATTATTGATATCAATCAAGTTCGGCCATCGCTTCAGCATTTCCTTAAGTCAAGACATAGTTAAGTGCACATGTATCTGGCGAATATTAAGTCTGTTTTCTCAAAAATACTTGTATAAAAAAATTTTATTTTCCGTTTTCGTCTTATTTCATTTAGAATGCTCACTCAATTGCTGTACCATCAGTTACAGACCACTCTGTGTAATAACACATACGCATGCGCGCGTGCACTACATACGTACTGTAGATTTTATAAGTATATAATATTTTTTAATGATAATATCGGAGTGCTTTTTTTAAATGTTTTGTCAGGCTAGGTTTTGGGTTCAAGTTATTAGCGAGTTGAGGCGAGGAGTGAAATTGAAGAAAGTAGAAGCTAATTTGGATTCTCGCATGTCTTCGCGTGAAGAAAGAAGTCTCCCAGACTATAAGCTGACACCCTATGAGAGTTTGATGGATGATATCAGGGCAAGACGGTATCGCCTCAGGAAAACCCCACCTACGTCGTCACGAAAGGATGCGCATGCCATTATTCTCGAATTTATTCGAAGCCGACCATCTTTAAAAAAGGCAAGATATATGATTGCGTGCATAAAATCCGAGAAAAATTTAAAAAGGGATCTACATTTTTGTATTCAGTGCTAATTATATCTGTTTAATTATCAATTTAAAATAATACGTTATGTGATTTTTATCTAGCATTAGGAATGTGTATAGATGGGTACTTTTGAGGACTTTTAAGGTATGTATACATGGTGACACGAATGCCTACTGAATGGTATTTTCGTTTGCAGTGAGTTTGAACCAAATTCGGGTAAGATTAATGACGTCACATACTCTACTTTGATTTTTGATTAGACGAAATCACGGTACTTTCGGATTAAAATCGAGTTCAAATTCACATGCATCTTCGTGTTTTAAATTATTTATGTATTAAATCATGTATGTACAACTTTGAAAGTTTTCAAAAATATCCATCTGTATAATAGAGTTATATTATATAAAATATAGTAAAATTATCAATTATATCTAATAAGATGACATTGCTGCCCAAGCAGAACAAGTCATGATAATGTTAAAATGATATTAAAATGAATCGGAAATAATTGAAAAATAATTTTTAATGATCATTTTGAAGTCATTTTGACATCATTTTGATATCATAGTAACTTGTTGATCTGCTTAGGTTGAATGTATATTTTATCAAATAGCACAATAAAATATATTGAGGATTTCACGGTTTAACTCGTTTCTGTATTTTTCTTGAACATACATCTTTACGTCGATTTGTGCATACAATGGCTTTAAAGTGCTCTGAGTACACACTAGTTCTGCCAATGAAAAACGCTATTATTTTCAGTTTTGAAACGCAATGTTAACACAATTAGAGCGGTAATTTTACAAATTAAATTGCCAAGTAATTTTAATAATATTAATACTCATAGGTATTTTAGAAGATATTAATAATATGATGCTGATAAGCTTCAAACATGTAAATAATTTTATTGCGAAAAATATTACATCGGTCAGGTATCGAACTCGGATCTCTCGCTTTTCGAGCAAGCACAATTAGATCACGGAGGTCTCAGTAATATATTTTTTGCAATGACCAATATATGTAGAGAAAATAATTATACTTTATTATATACAGGCTTCGGAGAGACGATTACGACCATTACAAAAGGAAAGTACTCTGAGAGAATTACTAATGGAAAGCATAAAAAAGCCTCCAAAGCCTCTAAGATCTTCTGGTTCAAGACAAAATGCTTCTAAGATTGAAGAAATATCAATTTGTAAGTTTACATATCTTATATATTTGTAGATAATAGCGCTGTTATAACAATAAAAATAACTACTTTTTTAAGTTTTACATTGCGTTGGAATTATACATTTATAATGCGACTCATAAGATATAAAAAAATTATAATATAAGAGTGCGCGTTCCTCGAAAAAAATTGTACCAAATTATAAAGTAAAACTCAAGTGACACTATCATTATTAATTGATATTATTAATTTAAATATAAACTAGTAAGTAATATTATTTATTTGTATTGTCATTCGTATGAAAGATTTGATATTAACAACAGCGTATAGTCCGGCGTCGCCCAGAGTCACGCGGAGTCGCTCGGCGTCATCGTCGACGCCCGGCTTCATCATTATCATCGTCATCATTATCGTTGTCGTTGATATCAAATCTTTTATACAAATGACGATACACACAAAAAGATACATATCACTTAGGTTTTATTGTATTTAAATTAATAATGTAAATTAATAAAGATAGTAAACCACTTGGATATTTATTTTTCTGTTTGGTACAGTAGTATAAAAACAGTATAAACACTTGAATTTTACTTTTTAATTTGGTACAAGTTTTTTTTTTCGAGAAGCACATACCCTTAGCACCCTTTTTAACCATTTAAAAAAATGGTAAGTTTGTACTGATATATTGCTTTTTGTAGTTTTAAAAGTTTTCTCACATAAACAGCATATATACATTTTTGTATAACCTTACATGAATATATTATGAGTGCGTTCCGAGTTATTCATGAAGCGCAATGTACCCTATGTGTAGTATTCATAGAATGTGATTTGGTTTATGAAATTTATGTTCCTTTCATGATTAAATAATATTTGTAATTTTAAACTAATTAAAAATTATAAACGGGCATTTAGGAGTTAAGCGTGGAAAATTATTGCGCACAATTTTTAAAATAATTTATTACAAACATTCATAAGTCAATAATATGTTTTGTCTCACTTTTTAAGCCTTCTACAGATCACAGTAATTAATAAAATTAACTTACCAATGTGTAGAGATGAGTGTCTTTCAATATTCAGCAATGATCAAAGATCGCTCACAACCAGTTGGATGACCGCGTGATAAATCTCCTAGGATGCGTTAGAGATTTATCGTTTTTAGTAAGCTACGTATAAAATAATTTTGGAATGAGAATTTTTTTGTCATTGAAAGTAACTGCTCATTGGGGATTCTAAAGTCGTCTGTATTAATTAAATCATATAATTTTTGTATAACAATTACTTTTTTCTTCTTTTATCGATTCGAAAATCCTTTTCCAGGATTAAAGTATATATATTAATACGTGTTTGTGAGGTAGAGTTATGCCGGGAACGTAAAAAAATTCGAAACTGAGATCTTTATCATTTCTTAGTCCAATATGGCGCTCTAGAACTGTCACATCGTGACAACATTTGCTTCGTATAAAAGCTGTGCAATTTGTGCTTACGAAATAGTAGTCCGCAGACTAGTAGTTTGCACAAAGAAGCAACGTGAAGTTCTTACAATTGGACTTACAATTACATGCACCCATTATGTTATTTTTATTACAATGTGTGTGTTCATTATAAAATCAGGTATGTTTTATAAGTTACATAAGATGTGTAACTATGAAAATATCAATGATATATCTGCTTATCAAAATCTAATTGGAGTCTCTAAACAGTTTACATTAAATTGTTTCAAAGATATTAAATAATTTCATGTATATCTCTCTGTCTCTCTTTCTTTAATCAAATATCAGCTACGCTTTGATATGTGATTGTTGAATTTTTTTTCGTAAATATAAAATCTTCATTGGAATTCTTCTGAAATTAGTTATATTAGCACGATATGTGTTATCTCAGAAGTTATCAAGTGATTAAAAATGTTTACACGTTTAAGATATTTTTAACTAAAACGGTATTTCGATTTTTTATGATATAACTTTATCTTCTATATATCTGTTAATATTTTTATATTTTTCTTCTGTTTGATTTTCCTTTGCTCTTTGGATAATACATGTAATAAACAATTGCGCGTTTAAGTGTTTATTATTTATTATGAATTTCTGTTTTACTTATTTTATAAAACTTTACTGTAATATTTATTAAATTTTGTTAAATTTATTGTACAAATTATATTTTGTTATATATATATATATGTATATACATTCTGTATCACATGAGCATGCGCGAGTATGCGCATGTGCATCATGGGTGCGAAAATGTATGCTAATAAAAATAGATTTTAAGTGTTTTGAGTTCATTTCTAAACATTCAATTTTTAATATACTTGCTTACGAATTGTATTGAAATTAAAAACTTAACATTGAATCACACTTTACAATATGGTAGGATAAATCATGATTTGGAGTGCTATGGGCGCAGAATATAGCAGATAGAAAAAAGAGAGAGAGAGAGAGAGAGAGAGAGAGAGAGCGAGAGAGAGAGAGAGAGAGAAATGGAGGAGACACGATGTAGGCGCGATCAATAACTGAAAGCGTGCGAAGGAGGACTGACGTTGCTTGAAACGTCATAGTAGCATGCCAGTCTAGTTGGATGTGAGCCGTTTCTCTCGAATTCTATTCTATACCAGTAATTATTGTTAGTATTTAACATAGTCATTCTCGAAAGATATATTAATTCTTGTTAGAATTAAAAAAATTCCTGGGGCAACAATCGATTGATATCATTGGTGTGTCTTCCAGTGTGAATAATTTTGTGAAGGACTTTCAAGTTTAGGAGAATTATTGTGATTTGAGAAGTGTGAACAGTTATTTGCTTTATTGCTCACAAAATGTGTATATTGTGTTTATAAAAAAATTGAAAGGGTAAAAAAAAATAATATGTATAAAAATTTGTTACATGCAATTTAAAGGAAAGTATAAGTCTTATTTTTATTTATAACTCGTGAAAATTTATTAAAATATTGAATTGGTTAATTCTAGAAATAACTCTTATAATCTCTCTGGATTAAAGTTAATCAAAACACAGGACATTTCTTGCAGATAAAAATTGGGCTAATAATTATTAGACGCGAAAAGATTAAAAAACGTGGAGGAATGGCTCGAGCTTTGTAATTTTATATTTATATCTGAAATGTAAATATAAAAATCTAGAAAAAAATTAGATAAAAAATATCAGTAACAAACGAAAAGTTAAGCAGCCTAAGTATTTATGTATATAAGAATCAAAATTTCGCTTAATTTAATGATTTAAACATTTAAAAGTTGTAATAAATTTTAGAATTTGTGGATTAAAAAAGATATCTAGAATATTTAGAAATATTAAAAAAACCCAATCATTTTTTTGTATTTTTCCTATGCACTGTTGCATCAACATATTGATCAGTATGTCTGCTACTTTATAAACGTAATGTCTACTAGGGAAGGCATTACATTTATAAAATGTGATCAATCGATCAATTTTACAAACATAATCGATTATAAATATAATACCTACTAGAAAAGGTATTACAAAATAACTTGACATATTGACCAATATGTTGACGCAACACGCTGTACATATGTGTAGAATATTGTAGAATGATTTCATTAGGATTGTGTCTAAATTAAACGGTTATTACTTCACAACAAGTAATCCGAACAAAACAAAACGCGATTTTGTCAGGGAAACGTGTCAATTTCATTTGAGCCGTTGTATAAACTAGTTTATGAATGTCAGCATGAGAGTGTATTATCCATCGAAAAGTGTTTCTCATGAGTATTTCTACAATAAAGACAAAAAATATAAAGATGCATATCGTAGATTCCGTAGAGTAAATAGATTAAAAAAAATTTCAAGTAAAGATACACTTATAAGGGAAGTAATTTAAATTCGCTTTTTATGAAACTTTGTGTGATTTTAATAATATTTTGTATACATAATTTTTACAGTTATCTTCATTAAACAAACGATTTTTTTCGATTATACTTACTCAGTAGGGATTAACTTTAAAATTTTAAATGACTATTTTTTTTATATTTATTTTTCTGTTAAATTGTGTATGCGTGTACATTAAAAGAGAAATAAAAAATATATTAATATTAAATATATTGAAATATATATTTAATATAACGTACTATATGTATAGCATATATTATACTGTCGCGGGTACAGAGGTTGCAACACTTTTCTTCGATGGTTTTCAAAACATACAAAAATTTTCAGAGTGCGGTCCGCTATCTGTAGATGCATGTAACGAGCGATTATGATAGTTGTTGAAGTGATACGGAATCAAAGTATACAAGATGAAATCAAGAAATGTATCTTTAACGAAAAATACTTAGGATATCAATTGGATACAGCAAGATTAATTAGGTAAAATAAGAAAGTAAGCCTAATGGACAATTTTGTCTAATAAATTAACATTTTCCATGCGTTAAAAATTATTATAAGATAACATGATAAAATAACATACATAATATACAGTAAAATTTATATTGTATAATTATATATTCTATATAAATAATATAAATGTATATAAATTATATATGTATTATATAATTAGATATAATTGAATAATATATAATAATTTTTTAATGCAAAATTTAATGTGACTGTTCTGAATAGTTCTTTAATTTTCAGGACTTTTCCGCAAATATTTAAAAACGGTTATTCGGCTCAACTTTCACTCTGATTTGTAGTCTTCCCATACGAGGGGAATACCAAGCAATCTTCCTGTCTCACAGTACAATGTTTGGATAACATAACTAAAATATTACGATTAACATAAAGTGCAATACTAAAGTGTAATTATTTTATTAATATATAATTTATAGATAACAATATACACGAGGATTGTGAAACAGAAAATCTTAACTTGTATATAGGAAGGTTGTAAATCAAGGTGGAATTCAGTCAAATAGCTGTTTCTACATATTATCTGCAGGAAAGATTTAAATAAAAAAAGCTATTCAGAACAATCCCGTTAAATTTTACATAGGTTATTATAATTTACAAATGTTATTATACATATATTACATAATTATATCCAAGTATATAATACATGTATAGGTGATTCTAAAAAAATTAGAATTTGATTTTGGTCCACACACTTTTTTATTGAATTTATAAGATGTAATAAAGGCTTAAAATATTCTCCATAAGACATGTTAGTTTTGTCAAAAAAGCAGCAAGACAAATAAATAATAAAATGATAATAAAATGATAATAAAAATTTTAAAAAGTACTGTAAACGACAATATTGTGATAATATCATGTAATAATATGTCTATATATAAATACAATAGATATTTAATATTAAATTTTTTATTAGTCCACACTGAGTAAAAATCTTTTAGTTCCCTAATATTTTTTGACAGGGAAGACCAGGGAACTAAGACCAAGGAAATTGAGAATTTTAAGATTAAATGTGAATAATTCTAAACTGAATATTTCGTTCTAATATTAAAAAGTAAATTAAATATTAAGATTATAAAAATATCAAATTGATATTAAAATAATAGACTATTCGAGCCAACGCATAGTGGAATAAATTTGCTGAAAAAGTTGCCAAAATTCATAAAGTATAATATTTCAATCATGGTGGAATATGATATTAGGATATTTTTGAGGTCGCTGATTTCGAATCCGATCTCAAATTTTGAAAATTAAAAATGGCGAGACCAATATGGCGGACCAAAATGCAAAAAGTAGTCATATATTAATATCGACTTGTATCTTTAAGTTTTTTGGCTTGCTGAAAACGAATTTGTGTTCAAAATTACAAAATTTAAAATGGCAGATCCAACATTCATGCATCTGCACGCCTGTAGTTAGCCTATGGGTTCGTTTATATTTATCAAAGTCTACCATATGAAGATTATAGTGCGATTTTAGATTTCATGGGATGCTTGTTTTATGTGAATCCTCGTTCCTCTCACAAATCGGGATACTTGTTTTATATGAGTTTTTTCGTCTCTTATAAATCAGTGCCTGTTTCATGTGAGGCCCTTCGCCTCTCACAGTTCGCTGCGTTTTCTTACGGGAATGCACGTCGCGTAGTTATGAAAAAGTAAATTATTTTTTTTGCGCACCAGTAAATTTTTATCGCTTTTCTGCGGTGCTAATTGGATCTCTTTTTGCGCTTATTTCGCGACTGTCATTGCGGAATTAGCAAATAACAATTTATATTATAGAAACTTATCAACGAAATTTATTTTTAAAAAGTAAAGAAATAAAAAGGTAAACATCGTGCGCAAAACTCGCATCTGTGATGTCTAATAAATAAAAAAAAATGGTACATAATTCAAATCTAACTAATGGAAAATAATAATTCTAACATAACTTTCTATACATTTAAATATTCTTATGGAAAGTAGTGTAATAGAGAAAATAATAATTATAAACTAACAACTCTAACGAGATCTATTACACTACTTTTTTAAGGTTTCATTTTGCTCTAGCTTCTTAAAAAACTATTTGCTGATAATTACATCAGTTATAAGTAGCACTGAAGTCACTGATTTATTTTTAAAGAATAACATTACTCAACAAAAAATGGAAAACACTTCAAAATTACACAATCTTTATCCAAACTTGATGAAAAATCATCACAGATAAAAAAAAGTAAAAAAGCATTTTAAAGCTTGAAACTTTAACATGCTTTTGGCCATTTTTTTTTAAATTGTTTTCTTTATAGTTTTATATCTTCACAAAAATCACATATTATGTTCCTCAAAATTAAAAGACATATATACATATATATGTATATATATCTCAGGAATTAATCCTGAAAAATAAACTTATATACATACATTTTATATTGTTATATTTTATTTCTCTTTTAGGTAACGTAAGCGGTGAATCTCATATGATAGTCCTCGGGGAGGTACCACCTTCGCAACCAGATCAAGAGCAGGAGTCTGCACAGGATGTTGCGGCACAATGGTTGCAGTCGGAAGATCAGAGAACGTTGGCAACTGGCGAGAGCATTCTGGCAGCAGCGAGTCAAAGGAGACAAGATGTACCGCCGGTACCACAGCCACGGCAAAGGATTGCTAAGGAAAGATCCAACATCAGGATCTTACCTTTCAATAGGAATCGTAAGTCGCGTAGAAGGCGCATTACAGTCTCAGGTAATCATCTCATTCATCTCATTATCATACAGTGGGCATAAATATTTGTAAAGCGATTCATTTCAAAATATAATCTGATACAACTATATTTATCATCAAATATTAAAAATAAGTAAAATAATAAGTATAAACTCAACAAAATTAAAATTCAATGATTACGAAAATAAGAACTGTGCTATAAATACAAGTGCTTATGTTAATATATTTATGTATTAAAAACAATATTATAAATAAACATTTCGGCCTTACATTAGGGGGTCTATTCTGTAATTCTTAACGACTGTAACGATATCGTTAAGAGTTGCAGAATAGGCCCCTTACAATTAGTTATTTTCAATGAGAAAGAAAATAAAACTGATAAATATATAAATGAATGATACAAAAGAAAATTAAAATTATAATTATAATTGTTAATGATATATAAAACGCAGTCGTTTGCAAGCAAAAGTATAAAAAAAAATTGATTGTATGCACAAAAAATCCAAATCTATTTACATAGTTATCCATATAATGAGGATTGTAAAAAAGAGTAGTTATTCGAAACAGGAGAAGATTTTGCTTCCGATTACGATTTTAAAGAAATCGTAAAAATGCATTATCTCGATGGATTGAAATAAATCCGTGGACGGAAATGTGAAAACTAAAAAAACCAATCTCCGAAGGAACTGTCTTTTTGTCACGTTTGGTACACGACAGATAATCTCAGATCTCCAAAAACTCGGAAATACTTCAGAAGTGAAACGGAAATTAGCAATGTGTATAATTGCAGGAATGGTGTAAAGCTCTCAAGATTAGGCTGTGAGAGAGTCCATCTCTACAGATAGCTTCGAATCCGTTACGCAACATTGTCGCCACTACATTACTCAACTCAACATTCTTCCAATAGAATTTCTTATTGCTATAAATTTCTAGATAGTAAGCACTCACGCTCGCAGGATAATTGACATATTCCGCAAATCTAAATATTACTACAGTAGTTTAACTATGGTGTATGGCTATGATGTTAAACAGATAGTTCGTCATGTATGTGTATATTTCTTTAACTTTTGTGTGGAACATAGGGCCTCTATTGAGTTTCAGTAATAATTTTTTCCGGAATTAGGTTGTTAGCCTAAAGTCCAACCCCCAGCTTGGAAGATTCATACATATATCCATTGATATGTGGGACCTACAGTTTAACGTCGAATTCGAACGGCGCTGATAATCAAAGATTTCTTAATCACCAGGTGGAGTTATTTTCGGCTCCTTAAACGCAAAAAATCGCGTATGTGGACGCATATTTTGTACATATCTACTAACAACTGTCGATGTAGACGTATACAGAATATGAGTCCAGGTGAGACTGAACCCGGATTTACAGATCGCGAGTCAATCGCATCGAGTGGCAAGCTACTCAACACCTCCATAGCTCATTATAGATATTGAGCATATCCTAGGTACTATATGACTCGAGAAATGGAATAAAAGCAGTGGTACAATACATGATCATAATAGCGAACTTTGAACAGCTATAGTACTCAAAGGACTTATTTTACAAAGTTGTGCATATGGAACTTTTTATTCTTTTGATGCTCTACAATCCTAGCTATGTCTCAATGTTTAGTCGGGGCCCAAACTGGGCATAGTCCTTTGTCTTATTATTTTTTTCCATTTGTCATATTTTTTCATCTCATTACATAACATATAAATAATTTTAATGCATTTTGATATGATTAGTATTAATCTGTATTTAATTATCATATTGAGAATACATTTGACTTTTCAGATATAGCACAGAACGGAGAGGATATCAATAAACGCGAATTGTTGCCGAAACCATCTGGAAGAAATTTGGATGTTGCTAAACAAACTAAGAAAGTGATACCTGTTGACTTCGATTTGAAGGTCCACCTTTCATATTTATTAGTATAGCATATAGGTGTTGTAAGAAATATTTTATAAAGATTGTAAAATAGGCGAAACACAGAAGTATCCAAGAGAGATAGTTATAACTCAGTAATAGTGTGGTTGTTAGAAAAGGACCTAAATTTGAATTATAGTGGTGTTCAGGAGCGCCCTAATACTTTTGACGTAGTCTATAATAGATATCAAATTTCTGTCTTTATCATTTATATTCTTCTGTCCTTGATTTAAAATTTTAATGAGCTGTATCCAAAAGTTATTTATGATATTCTTGGGGCTTTTACGGGTGCTTTTTATATAAAGATTATGCGTTTCGTGGGTTTTCTCCGTGTCCAGATCCATTTTTGGAATGCCAATCCAAGAATGGCATTTCAAGAATAGATCTGGACACGGAGAAAACCCGCGAAACGCATAATCTTTATATAATTATTTATAATATTATCGGCATATTAGATCTTCTTTATAGAATAACTTCTTTGAAATGAGAGAGAGAAAGAGAGGGGGGGGGAGGGGGAGAGAGAGAGAGTTTGTGCGTGTATTATGTAAATCAGAATAACCCTATGTCCTTAAGGCACGGTTGCACCAACGTTACTTTGACTTTAAGCAAGGCTTTAAAACTCTCTATCTCTTCCTTTCTTTCAGTTTTAAAGAGAGAAAGTGAGAGTTTTAAGCCTCACTTAAAATCAAAGTAACGTTGATGCAATCGGGCCTAAGACAGTTGTTAGTGTCGCAACGAGTGCCTCTCATCAATGCTCGTGTCAGACAGTGAGTGCGCCGCGTCTGCTTACCCCCTGTACGCAGTCCGTGTGTGTGTGTAATTCACTAACTTTATCTTTTAATACCTCAAAAAGTAAGCGTCGGATAAAAGTTTTCGTAGAGAAATCTTCTCAGAATTCAAGAACACGTCTTTACAAGGACACGGGGCTGTTCTGAATCACCCTGTAT
This sequence comes from Trachymyrmex cornetzi, assembly GCF_001594075.2. Classification (NCBI taxonomy): domain Eukaryota; kingdom Metazoa; phylum Arthropoda; class Insecta; order Hymenoptera; family Formicidae; genus Trachymyrmex; species Trachymyrmex cornetzi. The sequence goes on along the minus strand of NW_017300079.1, from coordinate 635,459 downwards.
ATCTGCGTGCCGTGTTTCCGTTACAAGCGCTGAATCTATGAAAGGATTTCGAATTTCGTTCTAAAATTTTAGAAACATATTCTTGAAGAGTTGTACTACTGATTTATAAAATAAAAAAAATCGATCTTTTTTTATCCTATAAACCAGGCATCCCCCTTCAATATTGAAAATGGAAATGATTATTGATCAGAAACGTTTTCAATGTTATATATATCTGGTTAAATTTAGCAAAACTTTATTATATTACATTTTACTGTTTAATTCATAATATCTTATAACGCACATATTTTTTAAATAGTTGGATGCAGAAGATGATGATGATGATTATGAGGATGATTACAACGAGGAGAATTTTATGGAGACAAGGTTCGAGGAAGAAGATGAAATCTGCAATTATTGGCAACTTAAAGATAATTTTGGTTCTAAAAAAGGAGTCCGCAACGGACATAAAGATCATGACCATGCGAGAGATGACGATGAGGAAGGATCTGCTAATCCATGGCGAAAAACTGGCGGACTTCGTCTAACCAGGAACGAATACCACCGATTCTGTGATGCTCAATTAGAATGTAATTATTATAAATAATCTTTGAACTTTCTCTTATTTTGTTAATCATATAATTATTGATCATAATTGGCGCATGTATATATTTACTTTATCTGTTTACTGTTATTTGTTTTAATTTTTCCTCTAATATTTCTGTTAAATGCAATTACGTATACAAGCTATATATTGTAACATATGATCGATTTTAGAGATGAATTTTTTAAACTTGTATAATATTTACTTTTTCGTAAAAAATTTTAATATTCTCTTCACAATTTTTTTAATAACTCTACGACAGAGTTCAACTTTTTTTTGTATCGCGAGTGTGAATAATTATTAGAAATGTGCGAATTATTCAAACACGAATCGAATAAAGCAATTAGACTCAATTCGCTTCGAATTTGAATCGCTATGATTCAATCTTATTATACTTAAAATGAAATAGATTTATAAGATAAAGTGAAATAGATTAATATTTGAACTGAATTATATATTTGAAGTTTGTTGGGTATTGGTACGCAAAGTAATCAAGTAAAATTTCTTTTTACTCCTTTAATCCTTACATCCAAAAATCAATAGAATGTTTCGACTCTTTTTGGAGTCCTCCTCAGTTAATACATAAATTAATAAAATCTCCTGATTGTCAGATGTGAATCACCATCAAATTCATAGATTTGATGTTATAAAAATTTATATTATAAAAATTATATTATAAAAATTAATAGAAAGTAAATAAAGTCTATTTAATCTTTCTTAAAGAAAATTTGCTTAAATTTATTAATAAAATTTTGGTGAAGAAATTTCCAGTCAGTGTTCCAGTCAAATATAAATTGACAAAAATTGAATTTAATTAGATATAAAACGATTTAAAGATTCAATTTGACTTTTGATTGCTTTATGTTGATTCTTATTTTATTTTTAAATCTCTTTATCCTATTGCAGCTTATGATCTAGCGACGCAATGTCCTTCCCGGAGGGCATCTGCAAGAAGACACGCTGCAAAATGCACTGTACCACAAATGTCATTCACGGGAACGACATCCCTACCACAATCAAGACCACATAGTCGGCAACATGCTGGCCTTAAAGATTTGGTGTTAAGTCAAGGTCCAAGTCCCAACATTAGCCTGAATCCTAGCCCGAATTATAGTCCACAACCACGAACATCGAGACAAGCGCAACTGGCACACGCAGTTGCACATGAGAATAAGAACGACAAAGCCCCGGATGATGAGTGGGACGATATTGATAAGGTACAAAAAATATATATATTACTCTTATTCTTTTTTTAATCCTTTTTTTAAAATTTGGATGCAACCAATAATCTACAAATGCTCCGAATTTAATAGTATAGATATGTTACATACTTTTTATATAGTGATTTTATTTTGATCTTTGTATATATAATAGGATGTCCACTGGATCATCTCTCGTGAGTAAGTGAAGCGGACTAAACTGAGTCTAAAAGTCCCGTACTACATATTTTGCAATTTTCACAATAGTTTGATGAGAAATTAATTCTTAAAGATCTCCCAATAAGCGACATATTCATCATGTCTACTGCCTTTAAAGATAGAAGCTATGCTATCATATGATACGGCTGCCCTGAAGGATAATAAATCCGCACATATGCGAATCACTTTACCAGTGTCTAAAAATTCGTTAATGTTATCCACAATTATTTCTACAAATAGACTAAACTCGATTTTATGAAACCTTTATTCTACGTTTGTACACGCGTCTTTCCGTTTGAAAATCTTCGAATGTATTAGTAGCACGAAGAAAGATCATAGCTGTCCAGAATTTAGAAAATGTAGAATATGGATGTAGCGTAGATGTATGTTTGCTATCGTGATAAATATTTAGATGGTGCTGGCTCCCTCCATCTGAATATTTACTTATATTAATTATATGACATGGAAACGTAGAAAACAAAATCATATGTAGATACATTCAAATGTAATTACATTTTGCAGAAAGGGACGTTAGGAGACATGCTATTGGACGAAAGGCTGTCATTAACGTTGGATGAGATTGTACATATTCGTAGTGTCCTTACAAAAGCTGAGTTAGAATCTCTTCCCGTAGAAGGGCGCGTAAAAGAGGATGTGGAAAAAAGACGTGTTTGTTTTCTTTGTCTGAAAACGCGTTTTGGTCTACTGGGTCCTTGGGGACAACGTTGCCGCTTATGCAAGAGGACTGTCTGTGTGAAATGTTATTCAAAAGTTAGTATAAGATTTTTTACATTTATATATAACTACTATAAGAAGGGTATAAATTTTTAAGGCCCGTTTTCCATTATCTAGTTAACTTATGATTAGGCTTAATCTGATTTTATCCAATAGACTTCATTTATGATGATGTCATTGATACATCACTATATATACTACTACATCAATATCTTACTCACGCATGCCACACATATACATAAATTTTTGTATAACAATAGCATTTTAATTAGACATCTAAGTCTAATTCTGAAAACTCCGCATTGTTTCTTCATGCGAACTACTAGTCTGTGAACTACTAGTTCGTAAGAATCTGCACACCTCTCTCTCTCTCTCTCTCTCTCTCTCTCTCTCTCTCTCTCTCTCTCTCTCATACAAAGTAAATGTCACGACTATAAAGCGCCATATTAGACTAAGAAGTAAAGATCTCAATTTTGAAATTTGACGTTCTCGGCATAAACTTCACCTCACAGACACGTGTTCATCCGTATACTTTAATTCTGGAAAAGGATTTTCGAATCAGTAAAAGAGGAAAAAAGTAATTGTACAAAAATATTCTAGATGCGGATACCAACGGAGCAGTTTGCCCGAGTGCCGGTTGTGTTGCTCTCTCCTGGATTATTATTGTCACCTACGGAAACAGAGAACGAGAGCAGCAAGAATTCTTGGCTAGGTAACACAGGAGCGGTCGGCTCGGCACCGGCTTCCCCCGCGTCTAGACGAAAAGATTCTGCGTTGCGTAGCGGCACGCCTACTTCGACGCCGACGATGACACCTATATCCACACTAACACCTACGTCAACACCTTCTCATGTACGTCGAGACGTGGAAGTTCAAGGATTAGAAAAAAGGTTAAGACAATAATATATTTGAATAACAATCAATATGAAATTTAAGCTTTATGAAATAAGGAGAGCACGGTAATCATAAAACTAAATATTATTCACATCGTATACTACAATATAAATTTTTAAAAATATAGATTCACTCGTGTAATGTAATGGAAAAACTATATGAGAAAATCAGTCAATCAAGCTGAATATGGGAGATATAGATAAAAGTTAATACATTTATTATGTATAACTAAAAAAATAACGTTTCGAGACCACAGGACTTTCTTTAGCATAGGATTTGATGTAATTAATATAAAACGCAATTTGTTGAAATAGATTTCGATATCAATTATTGAGTCTCTGGCTTAAATGTATGATATGTCATTGTTGTAACGATTGGTCATCGGATCTTCGTTGTTAAGCGAATATCAGGATACAATCGTAATCAAAAAATTTAATACTGAAATCAGAGACATCCATACAGAACATCTTAGTACTTAGTACTATTTAAATTGAAAGTGGATGGATCTAGTTTCGCATGAAAAGTCATGGATCTCTAGGCAGAGGGTGAGGTGGGGTGGACTTTGCTTCACGTGGAAAGTTGAATACCTTCCGAAGCGAAGTCCACCCTATTTCTCCCTTGCCAAAGGGCGTACGACTTTCCACGCGAAGCAAGGTCTACCCACCTCCCTCCTGTGCAGGAAAAATACTTCTGAAATATGTACCTTATGTTCAAAAATTGCTATTCATAAAAATTGTTTTGTTCATAACTTTTTAATAAATTAAATCAATAAGGAAAAAAATCCTTTGAAGAGCCGATGCTGTTGCAATCACGTTTTATTGTATAAAATAATTTAAATTTTCAATTATTAATGAATTAATCAATCGGCTCTTCAAAGGTTTTTTTTTTCCTTATTGATTTAATTCATTAGAGCCTATAGAATTTTTATAGTTTTTAATGAATAACGCTTTGATAGAAAAGGTCAATAACCGTGATCTTGTTGAGGATCAAGGTTAAGGTCAGTTGGAGGTCATTTGGGGCTGGCTGCGTAAAGAGAAAGTTTTACCAAAAACTTAAAAAACCTACGTCTCATTACATCTTCTCTGTCATAGCCCTTACTGAAGAAAAATAATTCTCTCTTTCATATTTATTTTGTTTGAATAACTTTAATGCTTTGCGTAGATGTTACAAAGGTGGCGGCAGTCCTGCCGCTCTTTCAACTACGAAGACATTCTCCACCTCGAGCGGACCGAGTGCGGAGCAGCGTATGGCGGCGGAACGGTTACGTGGCGTCGCCGTTGTCGTCTGTCACGACTGTCGTATCATGGTCATCCAGATAATCAAGAGCTCAAGAACGACACGTGCAACGATACGCAACAATGTCATTTCTCGCCTTACTTTGAACCTCTCTCCTGCCTATATTTAATTATTATCGCCTTTTAATAACATTTACATCATCGCATTATTTTTTCCTACTGTTTTTTCCAAATATTATCAGGATTTCGCGTTTTATTATATGCATATTATACAATGGGAACAATCGATACCATTCAACGCAATTTGAAAAACGGATGAAAGGAAATTCATACGGATGCAAAGTAGGACATTTGTTCTCTCGTTACACTGATTTTTGTTACAAGATAGTAATGATGTATGAATTTTCCATTTATGAAGATGTATTTATAAAACATGATAGTATGAATTCTTCAAGCCATATATATAAAATATTACATATATTACGTATTAAAACATTTGTGTTCTAAGCTAAAGAAAGCTCTTTCCTTATTTAAAATAATGAATATTTTAGATCAGAAAAAAGGAGAAATGAGAAAAAGAGAAGAAAGAGGCACTCAACATTGTATGATTGTTTCTACAAGATACTGATGTCGTTATTGTCTCTGTAAAACATACGCGTACTATGATAACCATTTCAGTTCATATGAATCAGTACAACCTAACCTAACGGATGCTTATGCTTTGTACTTGTAAGTATTATCATATCATTGTAAGTGTTACGTATCTTTATTTTATTTAAAACACTTTAATAAACTAAGATTAATAGATCTAATCATCTTAGATCTTCGAAATTGGTTCCATGGAATATGAATTATTTTTACATTTTGATATTTTTTTTAATGTAAGAATTCTAACTACATAAGTTTATTTTACAATAATTTTATGTATATATTTTACTACAGAATATCTGTGATTTTTGCACATGGTAGTGTTTCACAGGCATTTCTACATATCGCTCAGAATCTAAAACCCGCAAAACTAAAAACAATCCCGACATGTTAAAGTTTCAAAGATTTAAGAATCTGTGAATCTTAGTTAATTATTTTTTTGATGCAACAATTGAAAGCGTTCTCTATAAAATAGAATTTATATTGTCTATTCTCTATTAGATAAAAGCACAAAGTAAATTCCACAATTAAATATTTTATCGCTTATTTTATATTTTATTACGCATGTTTATATTTTACATAAGTAACGAATTTAATACGTATCATTTATATATATATATATATATATTTAATGCCAAAATGAAACATTGCTACGTTTACGACATATCTATTTGTCATAATAATATTAATTCAAAATATTCAAATGTAAAAAATTGTATTATTGTCAAATTATTATACTTTTTCATGTATATAAATTCTTATTTTTTATTATTTATATTAATTTACTGAAATATGAAGTACTAAAGAAGAAAGGAAAACTAAAATATTCAAATAATTAAAAATAAAAGGTCGTATATAAATCATAAAAGGTCGTATCGTAGCATCGCAAGAGTCGTAAGTATATTGTACGACTTTAAAATTGACGCATCGGATTGATTGATGCAACAAGTTTATCTGCGACAGCTACGATACGACGAATGTAGATTAGGCTTAAAGATTAAAAGTTACCAAAAAATTCGTGAATTTTCCAAAAATTTACCAAAAATGAATTTCATTGAATCTCTTAGTAACTTTTACTCTTTACATAATCACGTATTGTGAAAACAGGCCTTAAAAATATAAATATCGGAGATCACGCTAAAATTTAGAAGTTTAAATATTATATTAAGAACGTAAAACTAAAGAAAGAATTTCAAAATATAGAGATTCAAGGATTTATAAACTAAAACAAATTAAATAGACTAAAAAATAGATAGTTTAAAACTAAATGGATAATTTAAAAATCTGATGAATCTAAGATATTGAGAAAAATTTGAAAGTGTTCAAGAATAACACAAATTCAAAACAAATTCGAGAATAAAAGTTCAAGTAATCTGTTTACGAAACATTTTACAAAACCGATTTTTTTATTTTATTTTCTAATTTTAATAGTTCTAAGAGCATTCTAAAGACAATTAAATTAGTAATATTGTAAATAGCACCAACATACAGACGATTTATGTTTGACATGACTAGATCAATATCTCACGCATGCCACACACACATAAATTTTCGTATAACGTTTTAAGTAGATGTCTTCAATTTTAAGAGTTCCACATTGCTTCTTCGTGCAAACTATTATAGTCTGTGGACTACTATTTTTAAAGCTGTCACGTCGTGACAATATTTGCTTTGTATAAAAGCTATGCAGTCTGTACTTACGAAATAGTAGTCCACAAACTAGTAGTTTGCACGAAAAAACGTAGAGTTTATAAAATTGGACCTAGACGTCTAATTAAAACGTTATATATTATTATACGAAAATTTATGTGAATGCATGAAATATTGATGTAGTAGTATGTAGTGATGTGTCAATGACACGTAAATCGTCTGTGTAAGTGCTATTTACGACATGACTAATCGTCTTTATGATTCCCTGAATGTTACAAATTTCAATCCTGTATATCACATTTGTGGCTACAAATTCAATACGTAGAAAGTAAATTCTTGGATCTCTAATTTTTTGCTTTAACATATCCTTAAATTTCAAGAAATTTGATACAATTTAAATCATTCAGAAATCTATGATATTTATTTTTATTATACATATTTATATATGTATAAAAAAAGTTTCATATATAATTATATAAAATTATATAAAGTTATATAAAATTATATATAATTATATATAATTATATATAAAATATGTCCATACATATAACTTTTTTTTTCAGGTAATATTACTTTAATACCATGAAATATAGATATTGATTATTACTAATATTTTTTGCACTTTATCAATCATTGTTTTTCATAATTTTTTAAAATAAACATTCATTCTTTCTATAACAGTAGATTCTTAATGTATGTGTAATATATCTAGGGGTCGAGATAAATTCATTAGAAACATTCATGATTATATCTCATAATCTTTGGCTATTTTTTCAATTACTTACATTGCAAATAAACATTGCAGATTTACAGATAAAAGCAAGAGCATGTTTTTATTTAATGTAATATACAAAACTGAATGAACAAAAATTAGAATATTGTTGGTCATCTTAGAGATGAAGGCAGAACCGAACAAAGTCGAAGATTTATAAAAAAAAAAGATGAATAATGGATACATCATGTGGTCTATTGTTTTAAAGTCTCTTTTTATAAAATATTACTGTGTTGATTTTTCATAAATAGCATGTTCAATTGTATTAAGAAGTTAACTATATGCCTAAGAAATATACAAGATATTCTAAAATACATGTATCACAGTAGTTTTATTTCTAAGAAAATATAGAAAGGGAGAACGGGATTTTGAAAGATAAATTGATATCATTTTTAATTAATATCACAACTCTCATTTGAAATCTATTTAAATATTTCTTTTACATTTTCCTTAAAATATGATAATACTTTTATAACATTAAATTATATTTGTATGTAACATATATTGTTTATATTAAATTAAGTAAACCTCAGATTCATAATTGACATGCAACACTAATCGGAAGTACGAATATGGACTAACGTTTTTCAATTAATAAAAAGATAAAGAAATTTTACATTTTTTAGAATACCTTGCATATAACAAATAATTACAAATTGTAATTATTTATTAACAATATTCTGTAAGAGATAGAATAAAGACAAATATTATAGAAAAAGAGCAGATGCGAAAATTATCAACACGTTTTATTGTAACATCTTCATGTCAGTGAATAATTAAATAAATTTAATAGAAGCTTTAAACAAGAAACGAAAGAAGAAGGTAAATATACAATTTAAGTGTGTGTCTTAATGAGGGTCTAAGAAACATTAATTGATTATACTCAATGTGTGTTATTAGTCAAATATTTAATAGAATTGAGATTGATGATCGAATATTAATTATTGTATAAAATGAATTGCGATTATATATAGTTCTAAAATAAATTAATTTATTGTACCGCGTTGCTATGCAAACACATACAAACGTTTAGGAATATGTATGAAAATTGTTATTTGAATTATGTTAATTGTATATATTGTAAATGACTCTTTTTTGTTGAAAAAAACATTTCACAACGACATTACTTATTTTAAATTTCTTTAAATGCAAACAAATAATGCTGTGACAGTAGTGACTATTATTAAATGAATGTATATAAACGAGCGAAAATCGATTGTGAAGATCTTGATCGTGATCATGATTATGATCTCTATAACATGGTACAAAGTACAAAAAGGTGACGAATTATGAAATTTTGTTATTAATAATTCCAAAATGTTTCATTGTTAAAGCTGATAAGTAATATTTAAAAAGTCACAGAGTTAAAATTACATAAAATGCCGAAGTACTGAGAGAGATTACATATCTCTTTTATTATTACTTTTCTTGTAAAAAATATTTTACTTTACCTTTTGAATTTTTTTCTTTTCTGTTTATGGAACTAATTGTAAGAATCCCTTCTTCTTATAAATTGTATTCCCAACGCATTTTTAAAAGATTTTTAAATACTTTTTAGAAATTTGGTTGATTTGATTTTTCTATTCGTAAAAATTCAGATATTTAAAATTTTTTAATTTTTATTTTCTCTCTACAAACTATATAAATCTTTAGATCTTTAAATGTATACTTTCTGAAAAAAGAAAAAAATTATGAAACATTTAAATATTCCAGAAATGTAAACTAACATGTAATATTCTGCGTAAAATATAATAGAATTTTTATAACAACATAATTCGTTACAAGCTACAGTGTTTCCATTTATGCGTTTAAATGAGCAAATTAGTCTTATTAGATAAAATGTATTCTGCTTCATTTTGTTGTTATCCATAGAAATGTAAATTTGCGATTTTAATCGACTATAGTAATGTAAGTAGTTAAATGATACACAAAATCGAACAAAAAGCTAGAAAATAAGAAATAAATATATATTCAAAATGTTAATTACGTTACACTTTTATTATTAGCATTTCCTTTTATTTCATTTTTTCTGTTTTTAATATCGTTATGTTATTTCGAAATTTATAACAAGTAATGATTATTTCTTTTTTGCAAAAGAATATTTATCTGTAATTATTTTATTTATCTGTCATATTACACAAGAGATAAATTTAATATTTTGTGCAATCTTATCTCACAACACAGGGACATCCCGTTTGAAGAATGCCCATTTAGTGTTAATTTCATGTCCTGATTATGTCCATGAGGAAAAGATGCCCAAAGGACAATCTTTAGGCATCCATTATCCCGGTCTGGGACGGATATACAATAGGCGTTCTTTGGATGGACGTTCACACCAATTACGGCACGATATCGGCCCAAGCGAGATTAGATTTTTACTAAATGTCATGATAATAACTTTAATATAAATTGTTTAATTTTTATTATATTTATTAAATTACATTATTTTGTTATTATATTTAAATAATTATGCGCGCTAGTTATAATATACATAAATAGACAGTAAGTAACGCATTCATCAATTAAAGAAATCGTGTAGCACGTAACGCAGAAAACTCGTAATCCAAAGGTCCTAGATTCGATCTCACTAAGGTAAGTATGTCTCTTTAAATTAATTTAAATAAATTATAAAAAATCATTCTAGTATCAGGCTGCTCTTCGCCCTGATGAAGTAAACTGCAATGCTGATGAAACGTTGGTATTCTAAGAATGGATTTAGACACGGAGATAACCCGCGAAACGCATAATTTCTGTATAAAAATTCATTCTCATTCAAAATTGAGTCACTCATAGGTTGCTAAATCTAATATTTAAATTTTTATTTTTTATTTCTAACTCGCGGAGACAATTTCATCGCGAAAAGCAAGAGCTGTGACAGCTTTCTGATGTCCTTGATATTCTCGTTCTACTGTTCCTGTAGACGCATTCCACAATCTTGCAACTCCATCTGAAGAAGCTGTAATATATAAAATAAAATAAAATAAAAGTATACTGGATATATTTATAAAACTTCGATTAAAAATTTTTTAATAATAAATTATGAATCGGAATATTTATTATAAATTACATAAATATACATATATTTACGTGCAAATTCTTATTATTAGGGAAAGGGAGGGAATGTTTGAAAAAAAGAGATACTCACCGGTAAATACATATTGAGAATCTGCACTGAATGCCGCATCCCAAACCCAACGCTTTGCCTCATGTTGAAGTACTTGTACTTCAGAAAAATCTGTTGTTCTCCATACTCGCGCAGTTTGATCAGCCGATGTTGTTACCAACGATCTTAATAAATTAATTCGGATATAAAGCTGTATTCAGTAAAGGGTATAAAAAATTGTTGAAGATAGCATGCTATTATTTCTTTGTTAACATTTTACAATAAACGTTTTCGTGGAGGGTTCGATTACACCTATGAATAGGCTCATAATGTAAAAAAATGATATAACATTGTGCATGATGGAGATAGCAATATATTAATAATCAATCAAATTTGACCATAAATGCATTTTCTTGCGTATAATATCGCTTGTATAGTGGAACAGCCAGTCAAATTTGACTAGAAATTCACTCTGCTATTGCGCATTCATGAGAATGGTACACCTTACTTTTTATATCACGGCGGTAAGCCATGTTATTCAGTGATCTTTAAAAGTTAATATCTCATTAATTATTGCGAAAATTGCAAAATAGACAACTTTTTGACTCGGTTTAATTCGCTTACGAGAAGTAATCCCGTTATTCCGGGACACCCTGTATATTCCTATGTAACATGTACATAAATAACTTCTTAAAAATAATTTTAAAAATTTCTATCATAAAAATAAGGAAATACTCACGTGGAATCAGGACTGAATTTACAGCGGAGGGCATAACGTTTATGAGCTAGAAGCTTATGACGGGGATTAAGTTTTGTAGGTTCTTCTCCTATACCTCCTGAAAGCGTCCAAATGTAGCAGTGTCCTTTATTATTTACTGCAGCCATATAAGTGCCATCTTGATCTATTGTAATATCCTGAATCGAAGATTCAGCTTCAGGAATCTATAATAAAAATATTTAAATAATATATAAATTATATACAGAGTATCCAGGTTTTTGACAAAGCGCTTGTGTGCAAGTAGCGCGGACTAAACTGAGTCGAAAGTCCCCTATATATAGTTTTTGCTATTTTCGTAATAATTTACAAGAAATTAATTACTATAGATTGCCAAATAAGCACATATCATCCACTCGTTCTATCGGTCATGATTGCTAAATGCATGCGGAATTATTTACTACAAATGGCAAGTTACGCACGAGCGTGAAAGAAAACAACTCCTCGAGTTGAGTGGTCGTATTTCGCTACGTGCTTGTACTTGACGTTGGCAATAGTTGGAACGGATACGCACTTGGCAATCTTTAGCAATTAATTTCTCGTAAATTATTGCAAAAATTACAAGATGATATAGAACTTTCGATTCAGTTTAATTCACTCTACCTTCACATGAGCACTTTGTTAAAACTTACCGGACACCTTGTACATTATTTATATAAATATTTTAATATAAATATATAATTGAAAGTAAAATCCTTGTAATTCCTCGCGAATTTAAATTCTAAACATATATATGTAAAATTTTCAACTAAGAAGTGCCACTAAAAGTTAGATGTTGAAATAATAATTCTATATATAATTTAATTAAAATACATTTTACTTCAGCTGATTGTACATCAATTACTTAAACCAAGAACTTCCTTCTATACATATTAGTTATTACGACAAATATTATCACATGTTTCGGTGGTTGAATTGGATGAACGTCTGCATTGCAGAAAGTCCTCGGCGTAAGTAATCGGCGGTCAGTTAAAGTAAAATCTTTTCTCTGGGTAATCCAGGTTTGAATCCCGGCTGAGATAATACTTTTCGTAATAAGAATTCTTCAAATCGACGATCAAATTTAATTTGTGAGATTATTTCGGTTTGATTGTGTTGCAAATCCGAAAGTAATCGGTGCGCAGTCATGTGAAGTAAAATGTACTTAAAATAAATTTCATGTTAAATTATTACTATAATATCTAACTTTAACCGTAGTGGTGCTTCTTCTTAGTTGATTTATTCATATAGGAAGCTTTCCAACAAGCGACATTGTGTAACACAGTGATCATTTCATCTTTGTTTAACATTGGCAGAAAACAAGGATAAGATAAATGATTCACTGTCTTACACTGTCATCTGTGTCTCTTATTGAAAAGCTCCCATAGCCTTATTTCTAACTTATTGTAAAATTTTCAAATATAAAAAAATAACATACTAATTGTTCATTATGATCAGAACGAAGATCCCATAAATGTATGACTCCACTTTGATCGCCAACAATTAGTTCTGCTTGATTGGGATGTAAACACACACAATTTACAGGTGCGGATACTTGAAATATTCTTTGGCATTGAAAGCTGCTAGATCTATCATTAAATTTATATTACTGAAAATAGAATTCAAAATATAAACCATTCTTGTTTCTGTATAAAATTTACCTCAAATCCCATACTCTTGCAGAACAATCTTCTCCTCCTGTATACATCCATTTTCCTTCCTCCTATTTGTAAAAAATATTTCTTTTTGAAAAGTGAAAATGAGGAATAACTTTCAGTGGTCTTGACCTTGATAAGTTATTATCCGGTTGTTCTGTCTTCGTATAAACTATATGATAATTTATTTAATGGATAGACAAAAGAGTAAGAGCATAAAAAAATAAGAGAATTGGAGAATGAGCTGAAGTTTATCGAAAGGTGGAACAATCCAGAGAACATGCATGTCTGAAAGATATCCAAAAGACGTCTTGAATTAGATGTCTTTAAGACGTTTTTCAAATATTTTCCAAAGATGTCAGAAATTATTCAAGTTTTAGAACATGTGTAGCAATTTACATTATCGACTACAAATTTTATTTATATATTTATAATATAGAGGAAAGCCTCCTAATATGAGATAGGCGCCTAATATGAGATAGCGGCGTTTCTGTTAAACTAATAATAAACGCTATCTATTGGTTCCACCATGAATTTATTGCTCTTGGATTGAAAACTATTTAGTAGAAAATTCATTATTAGATCATGCCTGTAGTCATTGTAAAACAAGATTTTAGAATTTGGATGTCTTGGATCAAGTTTCATTGAGATGAGCCTTTAAACCTTGTTTATTATTTAATAAATAAATATTTGGCAATAAATTCTTCTTGTAGTGATAAAGTAAGGTCGTACTAATAGAAAAATATGGGATATGTTGAATTGTTTAATTACAAAAGATAGATTTGATGATCGTAAAACCATAAGGTGTGGAAATCGTAATATGAGAGATACCCAGGGTATTTTTAATATGAAATAACCCATGCTCCTATGTTATAGTGAAAATCGTTGCTAAAGTATAAATATTATTGTACAATAATAAAAAAGACAACCGGAATGAACGTCGAGTGCCTATTTCTGCGATGCTTGATTCTAACTACCTGAAAACGAGTTTTAGGTACAATCGCATGCTCACTTTTTGCGCACACTGGCTGTGTTTGTTTGTATTTTAGAAACATTAAATAAAGTTTTTTAATTGCAATACTGATATACTTTGCGTTTTACTATCGATTTCTCAGGGCATCTCATATTAGGAGCACAATTTTTTGACTTTGCGATTTCTTCACTTTTTACATTTCTTTAATTTTCAAAGAAAATGGAATTTGAATTAAATTTTATATATATAACGTTATCTTAAAGCTTATTAAATTCCCTTCAAAATGACATATTATTTTTTAAAATTTTGCCTATAGACTTCTAGCATTTACCCAAAATGAACTCGGTATCTCATAATAGGGGCCTTTCCTCTATCTCTACAACATATTTATATATAATAAATATATATAATATATTATTTTTTATTTATATAATATCGAGTGTATGACATGGTTAATTTGAATAAGATATATTATATGTAACCTATAAAAATATTGGATGTCATTCAATCTGGCATTCTAATATTTTGTATTATATTATAGTGTTCTACAACTACACAATTATATGAAGCTGTCTATAAATGTATTGACATAAGGAAGAACGTAAAGCAGCAGATGAAATTACGTGGTAAATTGGTATATGAATGATACTGGTGTGTAAATCATACTTAATACAAATTTTTAATAACAATCTATCTGTCACAATTATAGCAACAAGTTATCAGGAACATAAGCAATTATAGACTTGCATGATTTTTGTGAGACATGCTTGGTTATCTGGGACACTGTATACAAGTACATTTGTAAAATATGAAAAATTTTATCCTATATATAAAAATATATAATATAATCAAAAAACCTGAAAACCTAAACTGGTAATATTTTTTGATACACCTTCATAGTTGATAACTGGATTCGGATTATTTGAAGCTAGATCATACATTCGTATATGCTGATATCCAGCAGCAGCTACAACATATTTGTCTGGTGTGATATCCAATGCGTTAACTTGCTGTGAATCTCGTTAAGAATACTCAAAAATTCAAAATGAAAGCTTTAAAAAGTTTCTTATTAATAACTAAAATACGTAAAATTTTAAAAATATTTCTCTATTAGGTGCAATAATATAAAATTATAATTGCTATTTATTTTATCTACAATGATTGTAAGACTTGTTTTAATAATATATTTACTGAATATAATTTAATAGAACAAAAATTATAGAATATATGCAAAATATCATTCCGTTTACATATAGTAAAGGATACAGAATCCGTATGTTGACAAGTACGTTGACAGACGCCTGTATGCGGTTGCCATATTTTGATAGTATGATCATAACCTCCCGTAACAAAAATCACTTGTTCATTGCTAATTGCACAATCAGCAGTCATTCTCGATTTACTTCAATTTAATTGTATCACAAATTTAAAAAATTTTAACGGATAATTATTCAGATTAATTACACCAAACAAAATATCAATAAAATTATACCACAGAGAAACCTCAGGGCAGCCATCCCGGCCTTTTTCCTGTAATGCTTCTAACCTAACTCCCCGTACACTAGCGACACCACGTCCATTTTCGAGATTCCCCCCGTCCCGCCGATAAAATCGTATCGTAGAAAGTGGACGTGGTACACCACAAATTATAAATGTGAAGAAAAAACTATTTTTCGACATTGATAAATAAATTTACATTATGACGCTACAGCTACGAATTGCAGATAAAGATAATATTATGCATATATGTGTACCTGAAGTATAATACACATAACAATTAAATTTTTAGAAATAAAATAAAAGTACCAAACTAACAATTAAGATCGCTTTGTTACCTTCGTCTAATAATTCGCTAAGGCTCACAGTGTCATCGGATCTGATTTAAAATTTTTTTTGTCTTCACCTGAGATAACACAAATTACGTTTTTTATGCAAATTTTTAGCCCGTTTTTACCAAACATAATTACTAATATGTAAATATATTCCAAAATCTCTATAATCACTAATCACTAGCAATTATAGTCTTCGAATAGACTTCAAACTTTTCAATCACATATTGTTGAATTAAGATTTAATTTAGCAAAAACGTGCTAGAGAGGCCCTCCCCCCCCCCCGCCGATTTTATTGGCGGTCCTCTTTTCTTTGTAAGTATACTCACCCATAAAGCTATAGCTTGTTTTTTTTTAAACAATCCGTTTTTTAAACAAGACCGTTTTAAACAATGACTTAAAATGCTAATACAGCTCTCTGATTATGGCTTATGACATGTTAAACCAGTCTCAAATATAAAAATACTATGAATACTGGTCTATAATTTTATCTACGTGTCACAAAAGTGGGCGTGGTACGTAATTCTCGAAAATGGATATTGATTTACGCATTATGCGTTATACTCGTATATAGATAAGAAAATTATCCAATCAAAGTCCTACATTTCCTTTCCTTCCATAAAATAAGACTCAAATTGATTTTATTTTGCTTTATGCATTATGCATTATACGAAAATCTGTGCTTTGGCCTGTAGTTCGTTTTTGTTGACACGCACGCGTATATACAGTAAATAAACAAAAACATTATCATTTGAAATTACATTTAGAATCTGATTTCATTGCTATGTATAATGATTTAGACATAATATGAAAAACTGTCTCCTATAAAACTCATTCTGTAAAAAATATTTAGTATACTTTTTATCTTTCATTTTATTTCTTCATCCATTTAAGATAATCCATACAGAATTCATAATTACAAGATAGTCTTTAAAATATATTCTGTATTTTTATGGATTTCTATAGCATTCTTAACAACATAATACTCATAAATTTAACTCTCTTCCTGCTCTCTCATTCAATCATATATATGTAAAATGAAAATATCATACGAATGAATTATGATACATTTTCATTTTTTATAAATGTTATTACAGTAGGACTTCTATACACAAGATATGGAAACGCTTACTATACGGTAGTAACACATCAAGTATTTCCACATACTATGTACAGTAGCTGTAAGACTAGACGTTCAAGGAAAAATTAAAATGAGAAAAATTATTAAGAATATGAAAAGATTTAACTGCAGATAATCTAAGTTTATAGTAGCGCAAAAAATGTCGAACAATTTTATAATTGCTTGTATTTTAGAATAATTGAAACATTATTATATCATTTTCAACCTACTGAGGGCACACACGACAAGTATGAGTGTAGCATTGTATGGAGTTTACAACAGAGAATCACTGAATCTCACAGATTAGGTAACGTGTCCACTTCACCCATTTCTGTAACTGTTTCATCGTCCATTGTGTAGCTTAACATACACTTCAAAGATACAGGCTCCTGAAAGAAATAATCAATTTTTCATATAAAAAGAAACATTAATATAAACTCTTATAAAATCAACATCTCCTCTTTAAACTGCTTTCTCATTACTTCACATTTACTACATACATATGCGTAAAGTGAAAATGTTTTTGTATAAGTTATAACTAAAATGACATTTTCACTGCACGCATGCACACATATGTATATAGAGTGTCTTTGATCTAACGCATCATCTGCTAATGACAAATTCTTGAAGTCATTTAGACACAAAAATTCTAATATCAAAATGTTAAGGCTACGATAGTTTTCAAATGGTATGTGTTTAAAGATTTTCAATCAGGTCTAATATTCCCGCACTCAAGTTCGTTACACAGTGAAGGTGTCCTTGGACATTGATGTTAAATATTATCTATTTTGCGTACTGCACACGTTTAGTACGTGTGTTGCACGTGTATTATTTTACAAAAATGTAAAATTTGCTATAAAATTATGCACCAAGATTAATGTTTTGTTTAGAGGCGTTCGAAGCCCTTTCCATGCGAAGCAATCCATCCCACTTTCCCTTTTTAGAAGCATCTAACTTTCCACGCAAAGCGAATCCCATCCCACCTCCTTCTTTTTAAGAGCCGTTTATCCCATCTCCTCCTTTTTAAGAGCCGTTTATCTCACCTCCTCCTCTACCTAGGAGTGTCTGACTTTCCACGTGAAGGAATGTCCACCCTACACTCTCTACTTGCGGCATGACAACTATGCTCATACGTATGGTACTGTACGACTACAATCTGCATAGTATGGAAATACAAAATGATACTTGCATCGATTCAATCCATTAGTTGATTTCAGTAAGAAAGGTAAACATAGCTTATCTTCAGCACATACCGTACGAAAGCTTATAGTCTATATGACATACAGGGTGTCAGAAAATTATATAATTTATGATATTTTTTCTGTTAATAACTTTTTAATGAATTACGAGCGACAGTTAAAATTTGTTCAAGGTCATTCAAGGTCATGATCTTGAACATATGTCAAGGTCAAGGTTATTTGAGGATAGTCTCTCATGCTGCATATTTACCAAAGTTATCATATATTACACATATATTAATAATATAGTATTAATAATATTAATTAATTTGAATGTTTTTCATTTTAAATAATTGAACTATTAATTTATTGTCAAAAAGAATAATTATTATGTAATTGTATTACCTTGAGAGGATTCGCAATCAGCATAATCTGTGTGATTGCGGATGGAGGGAGGAATGGATTATGCGGTGGCAGCTTTGTTCCAGAAGGTGCCTGCAGTCTACATTTGCATTTCTATGTATAATTATACAAAATCAAAGTTAAAAATATTTATTTAATTAAGTGATTTAAAATTTCTCTAAAAATATTCATAAATCCTTAAATATTAAGATTTTTGGGATTCTGTCATCTTCTTGTTAAATTTCTTTACGCATTAAACTTAAATTCAAAACAACCCTTGTTCGCATAATGCCTTTAAATTGCCTTAAACGAAATTACTATTTTGACATGATGACAACTGAAGGGAAACTTGTGCTAAGGACCTATTTTCTTTCTTATTATGCAGAAGAAAGTGTTAAGTTATATATCGAAAATTCATGTACTTTATATTTTAGAAATTTAGAAAATTTTTAATCTTGAATACTTACTTTAGACACAACCGCTTGAAATAAATAATTACTAAGTGGCTTTGCGTTTTTACTCATTGTAGTAATTACTATTACAGATACATCTGATCTAGGGCTATCCTGAGCAAAATGAAGCACCACACTTACGCCATTTCTTTCCTCAATTACTGTTAGAGGTGGATTTGTCCCTGTGAAGTAATTAGCATTATTTTTTAAATTAACATATGTTGTATTAACGCACGTATGTACGCACGCATGCACGCGTGCACGCGTGTATATATATATGCACGGTGATTCACCTAAAACAAAACACATAAATATGTTGAAAATTAAACTCGGTAGGCAAAAATGTTTCAGATAAAAATTATATGGCCCGATGGGATATAAATAATGATAAAATCAATTTTCAAAAATCTATTTTTTTAAGGCTGTATGAAGATTACATTTTTTTGAATAGAATAATGATTATTTTACATAATATTCCTCTAAATTATTTTACATATAAAAGTATTAAAGTAGAGATATAAAAAATCAATACTTTCAGAGTTGTATGTTTTGTATACTATATTCTGACACATATTGGCATGAAAAATAAAATATTTCGTAAATTATTAATTTTTTAATTATCGTATCTGATACTTATGTATAATCAGATAAATCAATTAATGTAAAGAAAAAATTAAAATTTAAAAAAGTCAAGGGGACTTCTATACGATTTTGAAAAATCGATTTTTAGAAAATTAATTTTATATTATTTAGCCTCCTTCAAATCGTGCAACACTTTTATCTGAAACATTTTTGCCTACCGGGTTTAGTTTTCGATGTATTCCAATATTTTATAGGTAAATCACCTTCTAAGAAATGTAGAAAAAAAATTAAAAACATGAACAAAGTAAAACAATGTCATGATAGATAAATTTATCTAATAACCTGGTTTAATATCTTCAAGGCAGACAGTGATATCAGTCAATGGTTTGATTTCAGGCTCAATATTTGCTATCCTTGACATACCGTTCTGCAATTGCGTCATTTCCTGCGACTGTATTTTTGCATCCATTATTTCTGAATTACTATTTTTCTTGCACAAATCAACATTAATTTTTGACGAATTTGAAGATGCAAAAATGTCTAAATTACTATTTCTTTCACATTTCCTCGTATTTGGTTGCTCTGTTGCAATATGTTGCGACATATTATTAGAATTATGGGACGAATTTTTTCTACTGGGATCATAGATGTTTTGAATTTTTGTCACGTTATTATTTGTTTTGCTGCAAAAAATAAAATATTTTTTTAATTGAAAGTTTTGAAAATTTTTTTATTATAAAATTGAATTTAAAGTGGGATAAATAAAAAGTGTTAAATCACGTGTCTGTAAAATTTATTTTAATAACGATTTATTTTAATAAAAAAATGTTTTAAACAAAAATTCTTTTATTTTGAAAGAGAGATACATAATAACAATTACGAGATTGACTTTGTCAAGATTAATGCACTTCGTAAATTTTTTTATTATATATTCTTCTAGATGATATTAAAATATTTTTAAATTGATATAATTAAACTTTTTTTCATGAAGAACCTCTCAAGTTGTTAGCCACAGAAATTATGACATCGTTGATAATATTCAAAATACTACACGTCTGAATCTACGGATTCTCTTCCACCGAGACTGTATGATGTCGACATTTTATTAATTTTCAAAAAATAATGATTGTTCCGGTAGCACTTTCTATTGTTCTATTGTTCTTTCAAAAATAATAAAATGTTCTGCATTTTTAATATCAAAAAATCAAAAATAAAGAAATGTCGTGCTAACTTCACAGACACGACTGCATGGTCTGCCAAAATTACGTAAACTCAATATCCCTCAGAACAATTGTCAGTGTTATAAAATCCCCGACATATGACTTCTCATGTTTCCTCGGCAGACAAATACTGACTGAGAGAGTAATTAAAAATTATTCTCGGCACTGCAAAATCGAATTTGGTTTATCTTATTTATAATCGGTATATAAGTTTTATGAAAGCCCTTTATGTCCGTTTAGAGATTGAGACTATTTTTTTTGTTTTCTTATTTTCAGCATCTCCGAAATTTGAGATTTAAAATTCAACCTTCATCCAATATTCTTAAATATGCTTACCCTTGTGACAAGCGTGTAGTTGACACTGTACCCGATAAACTTTGTTTAAGTAAAGTTTCGCCCAATTCGTTCAATTCTTCCAATGCTTTTGCTTTACTGTCTATTTTTTCTTCGTCAGTGTTGGTAATTTCGCCTACGGATTATCATCATTTAGAAGAATAATACAATATAATAAATAAATATAAATATTTAAAAAATACAAAAAAAGTATTAACTGCTTTATCATTTTGTAAGTCTTCAATTGTTTGCATTAAATTTTTTCAATTGCAATTAAACATTTTTTTGCTTACTTTTCTTATTCATGGGCGAGATACTAATTGGTTGCATTATAGCGTTTGGCATTAAAAAATTTGTTTCAGACTTCATTGGTTTTTCTAGTACATTAAAGATATCTCCGAGCACATCCATATCTGAGCGATGATCCGTCGACGATGTGCTCTGCATCATGCTTAAATTGTTCTTACAGGAAATCATATCAGTGGGAGACGATAAATCCAGAAGAGATGGTTCATTGTAAGTTGGCTTAGAAGCCTCTGTCGTAGATTTGGGGAATTGCCCCAGAACGATAATAGACGTATACTTCTCAAAAACTTGATTCAATTCATCACTCGCAGCTAGTACATTACCTGATGTCACAGAATGCACAGAAAATTAATTAAAAAGATTAATGATTTGTTGATTATATAAACTAGGATAACGAAAAAGATTGATGCAGATAAATAAGTAATAGGTATTGATGTCCAATAATCTAATTTTAAGGCGTCTCCAAACGATATGGCCAACATATGCCAACATTAGCAAATATCATACACATACCATACATGACATACACAATTATCCATATCGAATGTAGTCAATATTTAGTAAGTCAATGTGTGCAAAGTTGATGTATACATTGGCCATATCGTCTGCAGGCACCTTTATGATATGTCATTTTTATAAAATTCGATATCTAAATTGAAATACTTCACATATTTTTGACTCGTTATATTATATCAAATATACAGATTTTCAGTTTTGAATTATATATAATTGCGGCTTGAATTTTTTAAACTAAATTATATTATAAATGTAAATAAAATTTTCTAGACTAGTTATAAAATAATGAATAAATCGTTTAGTTATGACAAGATATGACAAGCTACCAAGCATTTCGACATTGCCCTGAGTTTCGCTGGCGAGTCTCAACAAAATAGGTTTCAATCGCTCGCATGCTTGATACAACTCTTTCATTAATTCAAGATCCTCTGTACTAGTTTCATTCTGATTATACGAATCTAGCATTTCTGACAGTAGCATTACATTGTTTTGCACAGATTCTAATTCCATGCCTCTTCGCGAGTTTAACTGCAGTCGTTCTTCATCCTACAAAAAGAGATATCTGTAATGAAAATCTTTAAAAATATAAATGTTAAATTCAAAAATTAAAGCATATCAAAATAAAAAAACATGAAAAAAAAGAAATACAATTGATGCTCCTTATTTCCGAATTCATGATTCATAGTTAATATAACTGTGACAGCATTTCTTTATTCGCGATAAATATTGCAATTTTTGCGGATACAACTTATCGTACATGTATGCAATTGTATCATTGATCTTGATTTGATCTAAAATCCAACGAATCATTGTTTCAAAATGGAAATTTTTTCATTAATTACAATAAATTCCCTTTCACAATTAAAGTACAGATAGTAACGCAATGTTAAATAATTTCATATAAAATGAAAAAATATTTGAAAATTATAGTTCAGTTATTGACTCCTGGATAGTGATCACATAACTTTTTCCCTAAGATTAGTTGGATTTGATTCTGCTCACTTTATTCCGTTAACTTATAAAATGTAGAGTATAATTTTCACTACAAAATTTAATTTATCTTTTAGTGATATAAAAATCATAATTTTAACAAAAATAAGTCGAAGGACATTCATTATGTGTGCAAACGATAATGACATGATGCATTGATGTTTTTATTACTACTATAAATTATGTATTACTTATAAAAAAAACAGTTAATAACTAAAATTAGTTAAAATTATATATGAAATACACACATTTTCATATACATTGCATATTTTATTTTATTTTAAATAAAAATAATATTTCTCTCTCTTTGATTTTTGTTTAATTTTTTTTAAACGCGTCTCATTTACTATCATATATTTAACCATTCCATATTCACGGATTATCGGATACGTAACATCTGCGAGTAAAGAGCATCAATTGTATTTGAATTTTAATTTCTTTAAAGATTTTATATCAAATATCTCTCTAAAATGTAGATACCTCTTTCACCATAAATTTAATCAATCGGTTTGCAGATTGCAAATCAGAAGGATCCTTACTATGAAGTAATCTACGCAAATGCTTTGACATTTCTTCATTTTCGAATATATTATTTTTTATCTTAGACGATTTTTTACTTTCTTCATTGTTTGTCATTATAAATGCAGCATCTTCCTGTAATTTGTTTTTATCCCGTATATTGCAAATTCTTTAATAATTAACTAATTAATAATTCAATCTGAATAATATTTACAATACTATTTAAACAAATGTTACAATAAGATAAAAGAATATAATTAAAAAAATAATATTTAAATATATATAAAGTAGTAATAAAATTAAGATGAAATCCTACATAATAATAACAATAATTACAATAAAAGTATAGTTAAAAAGTTTGACAATTAAGTTTACAGATAAAATGTGATTAAGTATAATTTATAACTCAAAGAGAAATCTGAGAGGATATGAGGGCCTTTTTCCTGTAACCGCAAAATGCCTCGCGCACTACTGCCCTCTGAAGAAATGGATGTAAACTACACAACAATATCCATTTTTTGCGGTGCTCCTGATGGAAATAAGTCACTGAAATTGTTGAAATCTCTATTAATTTAATAGATTTTAGTTATTTCAACGATTTTAGCAATTAATTCACTTCTCACACACACACACATGATAGGGCAAACTAAATTAAGTTTTAAAAATTATTATTAATATCTCGTTAACTATTGCAAAAATTGCAAAATAGTAGAGCACTTTTCAACTCAGTTTCGTTCGCTCTGTTTACTTATGATATCTTATAATATGATATGATGATTGTTAAAGACATTTAATATTTCGAAAATAATTTGAATTTTATTGTAAATAAAAATCTTGAAATATCAACTAAAAATTCAGAGGATTTAAATTGATATAAATCGAGGTAATATATGTGTAAGTGAAATGCATGTATATTTGATCTTCTGCTTACTATGTAATTATTTCCGATGATGTAAATAAAAAAAATGTTTACTTTTTATTTACAATTCAAAAAAGAAGTGTTTCTGGATCTATACATACAACTTTTTTATTTTTATCAATTAGAATAATTCCTACGACTCTGTATATAAAGGGATAAACTAAATTCCGGGATATTTTTTATAGATGATTGTTCTATTGAACTATGTAATACTGTGAAATAAATGATTAACTGAATACTTTGCTGTATTTTTAATATTGCCATGTTAGAAAAACAGGAAAATATCTGTAAATATAATTGTCAGACTATATATAAATGTAACATTTGACAAAGATAACCTCGATGACTCCTTGCTTCTTCAACATTTCATAAGCCTCCTTAATTTTTGATTCGCGAGGATATTCTTTGATCCATGCATAAAGAAGTTGCAGAACCTTTTGCCGTACACTCGCTGTAGTGCGATTACCTAAATATTTTGGCGAAACCAATTTTATCATCTCATTAAGGAAACGAAATTTACCAACTTCCGCATGAAATAATGGGCCACATCTCTTCATACAAGTATCTAATAACTGGAAAAATAAAAATCTACATATACAAGTCGTATATTTAAAATTTTATAAATTTTAAGTTCTCAAAATCTTGTTAAGATCTTATTGTTGAGATTTAATTAAGATTAAAGTATTTGTTATCTTTGTTATCTTATTTATATTGTTTTAAAAGAACCTCGGGTTTTTTGGGTCACGAGCGAACATATTTGATTTCTATGTGTGTATTTGTAGAGAAAGAGAATTGACAAAAATAATAACATACCCATGTGAGGATTTTTTAAAATTTCCAGTGTTGATCCAATGTAGAAGCAGTAGCGTAGTAAAGGAAGAGAGGGCGGAGAGAGCGGGGCCCACCCCAGACGCCCTTGCTAAGACCCCCATCTTAACAAGAGTGTCGATTCGATAGTATATACATATAATTCCTTGGGTGCATTTTACTTAATGTTCGCACGCTCACGCATCATCTCATCCTTGTTTAATATTTGATAACAAAAAGGATGAAATGATATTCGCAACATTAAATGGAACGCACCTCTCATTATAAGCAGAAAGGGGCAAAAGACTTCGGGCAAAACACAAAAGAAGAGTAACTAAATCGGTGAAATTGTTACCTTTTACAGCGAATTTTCTTTTGTTACAACAGGTATAAGTTTCTATTTCAGGCATTGTCTTCCCTTACTACGCCACTGTGTTGGAAGTTGAAA
This sequence comes from Trachymyrmex cornetzi, assembly GCF_001594075.2. NCBI lineage: Eukaryota > Metazoa > Arthropoda > Insecta > Hymenoptera > Formicidae > Trachymyrmex > Trachymyrmex cornetzi. The sequence continues at coordinate 609,418 of NW_017300079.1, read as the reverse complement.
GAATGACCGAAAAAAGGATGAATTTTTCACCCGTTTTTCGGCCCTCGATTTTGGAATTGAATTTTATGCCAAATGATAGCTCATGATGAGACATTAATCACAAACAAAGTTTTACCTTGAATATATGATTGGTTTTAAACAGGTTGTTAAAACAAGAAAATTAATGGAATGCTATGCAAGTTCAAGCTATGCAAGCATTTAATCCCAGAATCTTCGCAAATAAAGCTGACTTGGTTCTTCTCCACATTCACTATTGCTGTGCAACCTTTACAGACATGATCGCTGAATTTGAGCCCAAACACAATAGAACTATAAATTCATGTATCAGATTCATTTATAGTGTGAGAAGAGATGAATACATAATTACGTCTTACTATAGACGTGCTCGTTAGTTAAAAGTCAATGTTAGAAAGCAATGCTTTGTCTGTTGTCTTTTGTATAATATCCTACGGACGGGACTACCTAGATCTCGTATTTTCATATTTTTCATTTTGTTCTCAATACATCGAGCAGAATATCTCTAGATTTGTTGATTATGTCACAGTATCGTACTGAGTTTTTAAGGTTTTTTTTATTTTTATTTTCGTTTTGTTATGGATCTCTCGTTTAATGTACGTTCCTTATACTCTGTTGCAATATTTAAATAGCGACTCTATGTGCATTTACTTAAACAAACATAACTGTTTTTTTTTTATCTAAAGTAATTATTGTTTACTGCTGTTTGCATAATAATTTGAGGTATGTCATAAAGATCCATGTGTAATAATATGCACACAAATACTCTGACTTGCCTTGTATGGGCTTTAATTAATTATTATTAGTCTATAAAATAAAAAGTTTAAAAATAAAATTATTATTATTGTACATTGACTGTTATATGTTTTATTGTTAAGACAAAGAAAACAATTCTTTGTCTTAATAATAAAAGAAAGTTCTTTGTTTTAAATAAAACATAATTAATACACAATAAAAATTTCCTTTTCGAAAAATTATGTTTTCAAAGCGAATCGAAATAATTTCGAACACGATTTAACATCGATGTCTTAACAAAAACTGTATAATTTGCTTGTTTAAGAGTCTAGCGATAAATATATTCGTCTTCTATTAAGGAATGTTTATAAAGTATAAATATCAAAGTAAGCTTCAAGTAATATTTCGATTCGATGGAATTTCGTAGACTTTGACGTTAATTCGATGAGTCATTTCTCATTCGTTCGTGGCCCATTTTGCCCGAGATTCTTTCATTCTTTCATTAGTTTTATAAAATTTTTAAGAAACATTTTATATGTATACTTATATAAAATATTTGTTAAAATGCTTTAACATTTATATATTTTATATATTTTATTCTAATATTTTTAATAATAATAACCGCACGATTTATCTAAATTTATTATTAATAAATTTATAGAGCCCATTTATCAACTATAAATATGTTAACTATCCAAATAGATTTAAATGTTTTTTTTTATTTTAACACTATATTAAAGCATCAAATTCATAAAATATTTAAAAACAACATACCGAAAGCGCTTGCAGTGCTTCTGATTCATTAAGTGATTGAATTTGTATTGCTAATAACTTGATACCTATTTGTATACCCTCTGCTTCTTTGGTAAGCATCACACAAAATGCTTCAATCGCTGCTACGTCTGGCTTCTGATTTTGTGGATTTGTAACTCTCTCTATATAGTATTTTATATACATATATATACTAATGTATCAATAAACATAAATACACACACGCGTGCGCACATAGTTCTATCATCAATGACTATATTTTTTATTTCCAAAATAATAAAGATACATGTCATATTACATAATTTAACGTAAATTCTATTATAAACATAGAAATCATTCATAAAAATTATTTAGTAGAAGAAAAAGAAGTTTTTATCATAACGTAATATTTAACATTACGTTATGAATTTCTGTATGCGTTGATGTAAGTTTACGTACATGCTTCCGTTTACGATCTGGAAGCCTATTATACGGTTCCTGAAACAAGATAAAAATTACAAAACTGATGAAATTCACTAGATATTGACCAATTAAGTTATTAATATTTTAATAAGTTAGTTCACTTTTTTGTAATTTTTACCTCGTTTCCAGAGCCTTAGTAGGCTCCTATTATTTAATGTAACGTAACACATTAAGGTCCATCAGACTTGCATAATCGTATGAACGTATGCATAAAGAAAATTGTCCAATCGCATTTTACGTCCTTAGAAATGTAATTGGATAGTTTTCTCCACAAATCTTTACATTAGAAAACACCTCACTAATAACGCTGATATTATATGTTAAAATTAATTTTAAGGGAAAGTTGATCTTCAGTATGCCCTCACCTCTATAACACATATGTCAAGGTCAAGATGAACGGTGAGGTGTTTCCTAATGTAAAGAATTCCTTTATGCATACAGTCATGCAACTGTATAAGTTTGTCTGAATAGGTCCATAGGATGTTCTTGTGTTCAGACCTTTGTTCTTTTTCTTCAATTTTTTACCGAAATAAAAACTGATAAACTTCAAAAGAAACAAGAAACAAGACTGTCGATAAAACAGTCATAGGTTCAGTTTATTTTTATATTAAATATTCTATCTTATTCAATGAATAAAATATCAATCAGGTTAAGCCTAAGCACAAATTATTCTGATAATGAAAAACCGGGCTTATGACCATCTTATCGATAATTGTGTTCTTTATTTATGATGATGTCATGGTAGAAGTCCATTAAGTAAAACAACATCATTAAGTTTACTAGATAATGAGAAACCGAGCCATAAGGAGAGAAAAAGACAAGAAATAAAAAACAAGAAATAGAACACAGAATGCATTGTTAGATTAATCTTATCAGTTAGGAAGCCATATCAAACGATGAAAAATAGAAAGATACCTAGCAAATGTTAGCAATTTGCCTATAAATTACTGGCAAATTCGATCAAAATTTCAACAATTAAATTTACATTAAGCTTGTATTAATGTAAGAACAAATTGCTGACAAAAATCAAACAAGGGTCAATTCTTATCATCAATTTTATGAGGTTCTCAAGCTTTACATGATTGTTGTTGACAATAAATATTAACTATATTTCTCTGTTCTTCAGTAAACAAGACTGGACTAAAATAGATTGAAATTTTAATCCATTTGAATTCATCCAATTGCGTACTTCAGCAGCATTTGTGATCTATTTCTACTTTTTGGGGTTCAATTGGATAGAAAAACTTTTTTAAAAATTTAATAGGATTGAGAAACTGTATTTTCTATTCATAATTTTGAATTGAGCAGTATTCACGATATACTTACAAAACTAAAATTTTTTTAGATTGAAAGGCATAAAAATGTGCTTCATGCAGTTCTAATATACATATAAACAAAAATGTATTGGGATTGTAAAGGATTTCAACGTTTGTGAATGCATACTTCTGAAAATCTGAATCCATTCCAATCCATTTCATTCCATTCTCTTTCAATCTATTTACTGAGGCTTTAATATACATAACTTTTATGAATGATCACTATATTTGTGAGGCTAATATTCAGTTTGAATTGTTTATGTTGATTTGGTCTTGTATTTCTTATAGCCTACTTCTTTAGGAAATGAATATAGATGATCTCTACATATATAAAATAGAGAAGTAGATATATATGTATACAGATAATGTATGTAATAGAAAAGTCATAGTAAAATGAGCTTAATTAATATTAAAAATTTGACATATTTAAATAGAAAGCAAAACATTGTAAATCAGTTGTGTAGTTCTTATTATACTCACGTATTAGAGCTTCTAAGCTAGTAGTCACCACATCCATGCTTAAAATCGTAATTGTTTAATGCTATATATAATTTTCAGATTTACAGGAGACTAAAAGAGCTTACAGCATTTTTTATATCAGAAATATTTCAGTAAATACATTTCAATTATCACTCAGGACAAACGTCACAATCGTAAATTGTTATATTATGTCTGAAAATCAAATGTCAATTCTAATTTTCTATTACTGGTTTTCAATTAATATAAAACCAATCTAGTTGCTTTATCGTGTCTAATTTATTTGCTTGTTCCATAGGTTTTTTAAATACAGAACAGCTCTTTCTATTACGGAAAACATCTCACTTTGTTATGCGTCGATTCACAATACTCTAAACAGGTACACTTTACAGAGATATGACAGTCATGACAGACAGAAAATATAGAGAAAGGAAACCTCCGCCATATGCCTACTGCATGCTGGATAACACAATTCGATGGGTGATAAGTGACAAACGATATCCAATGAGAAAGCTCTGCTTTTTTGCACGTGACGATGCGTAGCAGAGTTCTCATTGGATGCTTTTCAATTGCCTGACACAAGCATAGTAAATTAATTCACGCATTTTCAGTGTTAATATGTAATTTAACCCTTTTAATTACATATTCTTTGTTGTCACGATAACCTCATAACCTTGAAATAATTAAATTATTTATTAGCACTGAAAATATGAAAATCGATTTGCATTCAATTGCACTAATTGCTGTAATCGTCGACACAATGCTTTATGGGCCTTCTACAATAAGCCGCAAGTCAGAACGTCAGAAGTCTTAACAAGTCTTAACCAGTCTTAACCAAATCGTTCAAGCTGGCTATTGGCCAACTTCACCGATTATGACTTAAGATCACTTAGAACTTCTGACTTGCGGCTTATTGTAGAAGGCCCATTATGATTACTGTTATGAAAAGATGTATGCCATGGCCTTTAATTCGGATCCACAATAGGTGATTTAAACCTTAAGCCGTAAGAAATTGACCAATTACAGTCGAGTGCGAGGAGAATACCGACTGTGATTCGTCCATTTCTTATGGTTTAAGGCTTAAAAATTTATTGTAGATCCGGACTAAGGGTCTCTAGTCTCTAGCATACACACATATATTGCTAGTGTAGATTGTGTAGAAGCATATAAGAGTCTGTGGTGTTTCTGCATCTGCTGCATCCTGTGGCATCCTGTGTGCAGCCCAGTGTAGCCGTAATTGTCTGTGATTGTCTGTATTGTGAAATTGAATAATTGTGTATATTCTTCTCAGTGCATTTTACACAGTCAAGATCCGTACAACTTCGATCACTTTTCATCTTATCTTTACCCTCTACTTTCCTCATGTATACGAAATCTTCGATGACTGCAAGTAATCACAATTGATGATTTTTTCGACCGAAGTAGTTTCGTTCACTTCACGACGATCGGTGAGAGTGCATTCTATTTGCTACTCACAACGCTCACACATTCTTGTTTAACATTTAACAAACAAGGATGAAATGCTTCCATAAACGTTGCGAGTGTCAAGTAAAACGTACCTTAAGTGAATGTATGTAACGCATGTACTATGTATATACCATATCTAGTACATATATACAAAAATCGTTTCTCAGTTATAACTGTTACGCTTTTAGGTTAGGACGCAACGATTAGAGAATGTGTATTGTACTAGAAAAACGTCAAGTGAAAGTGCTGGTTGCCAAAAATTCCAATAGAGCAGAGGCTGACAACGCTATTATCGTGTGCCCTAAAATAGACGATATTTTAGGAAATGTTCCGTAAGAAACTTCAGCGTGGGTATTATTAGTGGTTTTTTCATGGATAATTTACTCGCATCAACGTTTCCCGAACAAAAACAATGTTTGAAGTGGTATTCGCAGGTTGGTGTCATTTAAAATTTTTGAATTACCGTAAAGGATTCAATAAAGGGCAGATTATCTGAAGAGATTCATTTTTGCCTAAAGATTCATGTCTTATTGATTATATTTTGCACAAATCATAGAAGAAAAAAATCAAAGAAAGAATTTAGAATTGCATCTAAAGTCGTCGAGTGCAGACTTAAAATTTTTGAAATTAATACAAAAGGGCAAATAAGCATTGCAAAGATGTCAGTTGCTAAAATAAAATGATATGTAAAATCTAATATACATAAATATAATTTTGTTAAGTATCACATTAAGGATGACCAACATTTGAAGGTTGAAACGTATATCTTATTATATTTATGTATATTAGTTTTCACATATTTTGTTTTAGCATCTGACACCTTTGCGATGCATATTTATCCTTTTGTACTAATTTGAATTTTTTTTCTTTGAGCATAGGATATTTTAAATCTGATTTTTTTAATTTTTGAAAGTTTCTGCTAAAACTGCTGGGAATAGAAGAATTATGGATAATTTATTGTTTGTCGTAATCTGTTGACCAACTTATGCTGTTATTCTTATCAGTATTTTTTATAACAACAATGTGATAATCGCAATTTTTTAATGATAACTAACTAAACGCTGAGTTGCGCTAAGATTAGAAAAATCCCCTTCAAAAGTAACTTGCCACCATTATTTATTGAAAAAAGGAACAAATTACTTTTTCTGTTACAAGTAACGAATAAAAATAACTATAATTGTAAATAAAAAAGATCTGTTCGCGTTGCTTGTACTTTTTGCACTCAGCATCTTTACTTTCTTTTGTCCTACATATATATATATATATATATATATATTTCCGTATATACATCCATATATATATTTACAATTTTTGTCTGGAACTATATATATATATTTATTTATTTAAAAATGCACTTTTTTAAAAACGTTCCAGACAAAAATTGTAGGATTTTGAATGGTGGATTAGACAGCAATATTGTAACCTTGGATATCGTTGTTAAGGTCACGTAAAAATCACCTCGAAATTTATAAATAAAAATCCTATTTTTTTACAGCATATTCTTGTAGCTGACCTCGACAGCTTTTCAAAGCACTAAATTAAAAGTATTTTCATTATTCAATTTCTGAGTTATATTGCTTAAAAGTTACAATATTTCTGACATTAGCATTGTCTAAAGTGTTTGATTGACGACCAAAACCTTTAAATGTTATTCAGGATCATGATATTATATGTCGAAGTCAAGGTCATTGGAGCCATTCCTTTTATTTTCATTTTTATGTTGAAATTGTAATTAATATTGTAACTTTCAAGCGGCGTAATTCGAAAAATACTTTTATTATAGTGCTACGAAAAGCTCTCAAGATCAGCTATAAAAATATACAATAAAAAATAACTGTTTACATTAAAAAATTTTTAAGTGATGATTTTGTGACCTTGTATCATGATGGGTCCCTCAGAGATCCACTTTTTTCTCAGTTTTTAATTATTTTTATAAATTCTTTGACGTTAAGTACTGGTTTTTTTTTTGTAGAGTCTCTAAAATATGAATAATATATTTACGAACCAATATGATAGATTAAAAACGAAAACAATAGTCTTATTTTAAAATTTTGTTTCTGGGTTGTTGCACCTAAATCATTATTAAAAACTGTTACTTTTAAAATAATTTATTTTTATAAATAACGAAATACTAAATATTTTATTAAAAATTATTTGAATTATTGATTCGCTACGTTGGCTCGGCCATTTTGAATTAACAAATTCTGAACTTCTCTAATTCATAAGCGACTTGAAAAATTTCAGGATGTAAAGTTTCAAAAACATCAGTTGGATAAAAGAATTCGGAATGCAAAGGGTTCATAATGCTATTCAAAGTCACACTAACATTGTTATCTAATGCCGTCCGCCACTTAAAACTATTACTTTTATCTGAAACGTTTTTTAAGAAAATTTTTTCGAAAAACGATACGGTCACTCTGTTTGTACCCTCTGTATTGATCGTTACGATTCATACCAAACCTGTATTTCCCATTTAATTTAATTTTCAAATCAAGTTAAATTCCTAATTTTCAAAATCTATAAATTTAAATGATTATAATGGATAGATTGTAAAATTTAAAATATATGACTAATAGAATCTATCGATCAAATGTACGATGATATCGGTGTAAATTCAATTATAATATCTTTTTTTTAGGATTTCACATATGTTGAGAAAACATCTACGTATTTCTAAGTCTGATTAAATATCTCCAATCATCATGGCAGATGAGGAAGGTACAGAGTGGCTTCAAGAATTGCTGCATGATGTGCAGCTCTCACAATTCTTTACGCGAATTCGAGATGATCTGCAGATTACTCGTTTGCATCATTTTGATTATGTCCAAGCAGAAGATTTGGAGAAAATTGGTCTGGGTAAACCTGGTGTCAGACGTCTGTTGGATGCTATAAAGAAAAGACGAAATGCCCAATGGAAAAAGAGTTTAATTACTAAAATTAAACCTGGTAGTAGCGGTAAAAGCAACAAACGAGTTTCACAGTCCGTCGAAACTTCCTCGGTGTTGACATGTCTTATACAGGACAAAGATGTGACATTATCCGTTAAATTAGGCGATGGAAGCTTTGGTGTAGTGAGAAGAGGAGAATGGACCTCCCCCTCGGGACGAACTTTGCCTGTCGCTGTAAAAGTTCTCAAAGCAGATGCTTTGACACAACCGAATGTTATAGAAGACTTCATTTCGGAAGTTCAGGCGATGCACACTTTGGATCATCATAATCTTATTAGATTGTATGGTGTGGTGTTATCGCAACCAATGATGATGGTGACCGAGCTCGCACCTTTAGGCGCGTTACTCGACTATTTACGGCAGCAATGCAGTAGAATCTCGATTCTTACACTCTGTAATTATGCGCTGCAAGTTGCCACTGGTATGGCATATTTAGAAGCGAAGCGTTTTTTACATCGCGATTTGGCATGCAGAAATGTTTTATTGAGTACCATCGATAAAATCAAAATCGGCGACTTCGGTTTGATGAGAGCACTTCCTCAACAAGAAGATTGTTATGTTATGACAGAACATAAAAAAGTACCTTTTCCCTGGTGCGCTCCTGAGTCTCTCAAGGCTCGGCATTTCAGTCATGCATCAGATGTCTGGATGTTCGCAGTCACGCTATGGGAGATGTTAACGTTTGGTGAAGAACCCTGGATAGGATTAAACGGTTCTGAAATCTTGCGTAAAATCGATCGCGAGGGCGAGCGACTTCACAAGCCAGAAGGAATGCCTCCATATATGTATGAGTTGATGCTTCGTTGCTGGGCTAGAGAACCCTCGGAGAGACCAACATTTGCTTCGTTGAAGGAATCACTGACTGGTATGGTGCCTTCTGTAATGAAGGCTCTAACCACCTTCGAGGAAGCCGGCAAGATGTCCATCGAATCAGGAGACCAGATTGCGATCATTGATGGGCGACCGGAAAATTACTGGTGGAAAGGCCAAAATCAACGAACTTTTCAAATAGCGCATTTTCCACGTTGTCTAGTTGATCCAATGCGTCGAAAACAACCAGAGGACATCAGCAAGCCGTTGGAAAATTCATTCATTCATACAGGACACGGAGCGCCCTTTGGCAAGAGCTGGGGCAGTCCCGTTTACATTGATGATGTATATTTAAGAAACCCAATGGATCCTCCGGATGTGTTAGTGGCAGCCTCGGTTGATAATCAGACAAAAAAGAAATTTTCTTGTGGCACTCCGCGTACTAAGAAACAATTTAATTACTCAAAATTGCACAACGATGCTAGGTCGAGTCCTATCAAAGTTTCACAAGGATCGTCAACTTCAAGCCAAGAGGATACTCTGATCGATTTGTCCGTTGAAGAGTCAGCGAGCACAAATGTGCATGTCGCATGTAAACGAGTAATTAACATTCTGGATGAACCCATTGATGATGAGAGATTATCCTGGCAGGATGAGGAAGGTAGAACATATGCCAATTTTCCTGGTAACGTGGACCCTGCGTATTCTGATCCCTTTGATACTTCTGCGGTATTTATGAAGCCACCACATTCGCGATATTATAGTCATGTGCCTACTGATGTAGCTAATAATTATCTGAAGACGCAGACGTATGGAAATGTGAATGATCAGGAAGAAAGAGATAACGTTCAAGAAACTGTGAATTGTTTGAATAATTCCACTGGTATAGAGGTATGTTCTTATAGTGATGTATTAGAGATTTTTGAATTATTTATGTGTAATGTGTGTGTGAAAATTTCGAATCCGAAATAATTACTCGATTTAAATATTATTAAAAATGAAGAAGTTTTTGAATACTGTGAATGTTTGAAAAAATATGGTTTGAAATTATTGTTATTATATAATATATTTACATATATGTCCCATTTTAACTTTTACACCAAAATACTACATGCGATACACACATATACATTAAAATTTGTTTGTTTTGGCTCGTAGCTCTTCTTAGTATATTTTCTTTTATTTTTTGTTGTTTTATACCCGTAAAAGTCTATGACTCTTTTATATATGTGCTAATACGCGTTCTTACATCAAAGTAATTTAAATTTTTGTGTTACACATTTTAGAAGATTATCTTATTCTTATCTTATTAGAAGATTATTCTGTATCAAAATACAATAATAAAAATACACTTATTAAATTATGATTTGTAAATTTTAAAAGAAAGCGAAGATTAATTAGCAAAAAAGATCCAGCGAAGCCTAACAATCTATTAGTATTATTTTGAATTATTATGTATTATAGGTACAGATTAATTTTTAGTTTAAATTTTATTTATTCTGTTCTCAGGAGACTTGTCAATACTCGATGAATCTATACAAGGGATGTCAGGAGAATGCAATTAATTTGAATACAGACGTGAAAGAAGATGACATTACAAATCACTATAGTGAAATAGATAAAATCAGCCCGTGTGCATCAAGCTGGTCTACCTGGTCTAACTGGCCAGAAGATTTACGAAAAACTTCCGCCGCGCAGACGTATGTTAATATTTCTGATAACAGTCCCACATCGTCATTTGCTGCTACAATTCCTCCTCATCCTCTTTCTCTTCCTCCTTCTCCTCCTCCACCTCCTCCTCCTCCACCACCTCCTCCTCCTCCTTCTCTTCCTTCTCTTCCTTCTCTTCCTTCTCTTCCTCCTCCTCCTACTCTTAGCTCGAACGTGAGCCTGCCGAAGCCTAAGTCTAATTTTGAGCTCGCGCAGAGCATGAACGAACTGTCGTTGAATACCAATTCTGATCGTCAAGAAGTTGCTGCTGTCGCCAAAAAGCTGGACCCGGTTTTCTTGGCCGAGCTGGAGAAACATTTAGGCGAGAAGGAAGCAACCAAGAACACGAACGCTAGCAACAGTAAACACCAACAGCCCGAAACTGTTTCCGCAAATTATTTACAAGACTCATCGTTAGAAAAATTGCAACAGAATTCTACATCTACTCATCTTTCAACGATGGAAGACGCTGCCAGACCTTTGTCACTTATTCCAGCGTTAAAGCCTCCACCACAAGGAAAACCGAAGTCGCCGGTGGCGACTATACATCGAGCAAACACTTTATCGACATCATCTAACAAAGTACAGAACTTCTGGCAGCCAAAAAGCACAAATGTTGAAAGACCGCGACTCCAGAACGACCATTGTGTATCAGAATCCGCCACTGAGGCTATAATGAATCAAATTTGGCAGCAAACGCAAGGTCTATCGCAGCAGCCAAATATTTGCCTGACTAATTCGGCAGCTAACCAAATATTAATGTCCGTTTCAGTGACTCAAGCAAACGTTAATCGACTTCAAGAAACTGCCAGTAACGCTTTCGATAATGATACGAATGATCAAAATCAGTATAGTTCCTATAATGTCACCAAGGCCACTCTTATACAGGCACAAGCTTGTCTGTCAGATCAAAATTGTCCTCAAAATACGTTACATGCCAATCAGGATAATATCAATCTGTTTGAAGGAACTTCCGATCATACTACTGATGGTAACACGAACGAGGCTCAACACGGATCTTGCAACCTTGCCAAGACTGCAGTGGATCAAACACAAATTTGTTCGTCAAACAGCCAAAGTTATCTTCCAAATTCATTGAGCATTGACCACGATGTTTTCAATATGCAACAGATTGCTATTAGTAACATTTCTTCCAGTGCCAGGAATTATCTTCAGTGCGATGCAGCTAATATTTCTAAAGTGAATCAAACCCAGATTTGCTCAGTAACTAATGGAAGCCAACATTATCTTACTCAACATAATACTGACTTTAATCTACTTCAAACGACTACCAATTATGTTTCTGACAAGGGCACAGGCGAATTCTCTCAGCATGGGCATTGTAATATCTCCAAGGTTGCGTCTAATCAGGCACAGATTTATTCGTTATCAAATCAAAATTACTCACCGAGTATAACACCAGGTTTTTGTATGGGCGATTTCGTGTTGCCTCAAACCTGTCCTCAAAATATGGCAGTATCATCTAGCACAAGTAACGTTCATGATATCGCCCACATACAAAATAACTTGCAGCAGTCGCAACAATTAAAACCTGTTACACTTTTATCTCAACAAGTATACGCCGAATTGAAACAAACGGTATGTACCTATATAATTACACAGAATAGGATATTCTATTTTATGATTTAAAATAACTTGTTATAATTTGTTATGCGCGCAGATTATGAAAAATATTTCAAATAAAAAATTATAAATAATAAAATTACAATGAAGGGCTAATGAGCCTAGCTAGATGTTTTTGACGTTTTTATAAATATCTATATTATTTAATCAAAAATAAAATTAATGTAGCTATTACAAAAACGTTTGGACCTTAAAAAATAGATTTTCCTCAGTACATAATTTCAATCGTTGAAATCATTAAACTGATAAAATTGTACATCGTTTAGCCACGCGCATTAAGATCTTTTTGTAGCCTTTTCTTGTACAAACTCTTTATCTATAGTTATTCCATTTATAGATTTAAAAATAAACTGATCCCCTCCTTCTCTCTCTCCCTCACCATCTTACAATGTAGATATTTCAAGATAGGAAGATTAAAAAATAATATTTGACAATGCATTTCAATATCGAGTTTCGAGAATATGGGTGCCTCTCCACTATTTAACAAATATAACCATCTTTGTAAACCATTATTTGATAAGGAGAAATAATTCAAAAGTTTAATACACTATTATATACATGTCAATTAAATTAATTTAAAAAACAGTTAATATGCCGATTGGAGGGGGGAAACCTTTCCGATGAACTTGACCTTGACATATGTCGTTATGACCCTGAGTGATCTTCAAGAAAGCCATCGTTCGTTATCCATTAAAAAGTTATCAACTTAAAATCTAAAGTGACCTATAAAAAATAATCATAATTACATAAAAATAAGACAATAATGCTTATCAAGTTTATTTTTAACGAACCTTGGGATCTAAAAATCTAATAATTAATAAATCTGTTTTAATTTTTTTAGGTCCCTAATCTAGAGCAGCTGTCTCAGAACGAATTTAATACACTCTACAACAAAACTGTTCGACAGAACATTCTCCGAAATTACTATGCTAATAATCTTAGCAGTGAATCCAGCCAAAATCATGTTCAGGAAACAGCTGGTAATCAACCACTACAAAAGAGTATCAACCTCAAGAATCAGCCTATTCAAGGACACGCTTGCGATTTTAGTTCTTATCTGAAACAGCCACCGACTTATACTCCCCCACCTGCTCCTCTTACGACTCGAAGTTTGCTTAAATCTAGCCAGAATGATTATATGCAGAGTCATAATACCGCAATAAAAAGCAATTTGAGTAGACCTTCAAATCTATTGCAAGCTGAAGCTTCTACGTCGACTAAAAATGCATTAACGACGCTGAATGACTTTGCTGCCGCCAAGGTAAATCTATTACAGGTCAATCAGCATTCTGCCTGCACTAGTCCACCGCTCACCGCAGCCTCTCAGCAATTGGTAATGTCATTAAGCGACGAATTTAGAATGAGCAAAATCATGAAGGTACAGAAAGAGACCGTAGATGCGTCGCAGCAGGAGATATTAGCTGCATTGCAGGCAACTGGTTGGGATACAAATCAAGCTGCTAAGCAGATTACGAAGGACAGGCAGGTCAAACTTGAAAATCTCATGAGGTATATATTTTTCTATAAATCAATTTATTTTCATGAGGATATTTGTGCTGGTGTAATCGAAAATATAGTGTTTCATAACATATGGGCATAACTTCAGAAATGAATTCAATACATAAAAATAACACAAAAGGTTTATAAACATTGGTTTTATCTGATCTTGCTTCTGAAATTACAAACGTTATCGTGTTTTATTCATTCTTATTATTACAAACTGGCGTAGTATCTTCACATATCTTCATATATTTTCACGCGACTTTGTATCTTACTGATAATCTAACATATATAAATGGAAGAAAAATTGAGTGCTGAACCTAGTTGTTCCGATCGAGTTTTATACGAATAAATTATTATCAAAGGTTGTTCCACCTTATAAACAATTTTAACTATCGCTACTACTAACTATCGTTAAAATTGTTAAAAATATTTATTTTTTAAACAATTTTAACAATTTTAAGTCGATTGGAATACATTATCGTGTATAATTTAATTATAGAAAAGGATTTTTAAATCTGTGGATGTGTAAAGACGGTTAAAAAAAAATATTTATTTGAAAAATAATTTGTAAAAACCGAAGCCTGCTCCCTTCAAGAGGATGCTAACGCGACGGCCAAATTTCGACGAAATCGCTGTTTTACCGATTAAATGCAACTTACATATGTATGATTTACAATACAAATATACGATTTACAAGACTATACATTCACTTCACAGTAATAAGGAAACCGAATATAAATATGAATATACTTTAACATCTTTATTTTGTTCTATGATTTTGAAATTGCATTTAATTATAAGAAAAAAAAAAAATGCAAACTTGTTTTCTTTCCAAGAACATTATCCTATAAAAAGTTAATAATTATAACACTTTACTTTTTAAATAGATTTTTTTTAATGGTAAAAGTTTATAAATTGGACTTATTACAATTTCAGATTGGGACTGGCTACTAAACAACAATGTGAAAATGCTTTAAAGCAGACTAAATACGACGTTGCAGTGGCAGCTTCATTGTTGCTCGATCAGGCCAGATGAGGAACAATTGCAGTTAATGTCCCGACGTCTTCTATGACACAGCTATAACTTTGCATAGGGTAATGTGGTAGTTTTAAATATGATACAATAAAATAAAATTTAAATTCAATTTTTGAAATTCAAGTTTGATTTTTTCTTGGTACCCTTCAATACTCTTCATACATAGATCAACATTAACAAATTTGAACGTTGAAAATTGAATTATTTTATTTTGTTAAAAATTGTATTGTACCATGTTTAAAATGTACCGCCTTAACCTACGCATTTATTTATAAATGAAAACAAACAGAAATTGTTGTGCTTAGAAAGCGAAAATCGATCAGAAATCACTTATATATGTGTTTTGCATTCCGATTATATTTTAGCGATTGACCGATGTCGTTATTGGCTATCGCGTATAAAATAAAAACTGTTATGCGTATACGTAATCAAGAGATGGTACTGGTAAAAATATCGCGCGTCAATGATATTATTTTTAAGATGTAACGAATATAATTCTGAAACTGTGATATGTTATTGATCTTTATTTGGATTTACGCTCATATGAATGAGCTTCTACGGTTCTCACAATGAGAAATCGCGTTTTTTTTAAAACGCAGATATTGTTTGAAAGTCTTGAGGTTAATAAATATAATATTTAATTATATACAAAAACAAACGTGCTACATAGATTTTCATTCACTCTTTTATCATACTTCATTCTTTAAGTACGGAACAGCGTTACGTAGTCAAGTGTTTGCGTCTGTAAAGATGGAATTTCTTTTCGAGTTTAAGGTATTGAGTAATTGTACAATATCTAGCTAAATATAGAACTTTTGTTAGACACTTTTTTCAAACTTACAACATTATTTATTCGTAAACCATTATTTTATAGTTAATGCTTTTATATAAGAAAATAAAATGTGAATTGAATGCTATATAAAGAAGATTTAAGTATATCTAATCCTTTCGTTACAAGTGCACTTATGTTAGCATCACACTACAAAGGTAAAGCGAGATTAACTATTAAGTTATTACAAGATAATGACGTTTATTTATATGCCGTAATTGCCAACATCTTAGGCCTTGCGCACAATGGAGGAAATATTAGGAATAGGAATAAATATTAGATTTCAACCTATTAGAAACTTCGCTTCGCGTAGAAATTCGGATGCCTTGAAGCTCGTATCAGACTACCGATTTTCAGGCCAACCCGACTGCCAACTCTACTACCGATCAATAATGGACCAATCACATTGAATCAGTCTTGTAGCGTTTTCGGCCCGACCGGGTTTGCACCAGTCTGAGGTCTAAAGGAATAAACTTATGTCTACCAACCCAGTCTTAAGATTCTCGACGCCAGAGATACAAGTTTTCATCATTTTCCGTATTTTTTTTTTTTTTTTT